>NC_083577.1:82631786-82839286 GCF_027579695.1 Neoarius graeffei
ATCCAAGGTGTTTGAAGCCCAGTGTGAAGTTTCCACAGTCTGTGATGATTTGGGGTGCCATGTCATCTGCTGGTGTTGCTCCACTGTATTTCATCAAGTCCAAAGTCAACACAGCCATCTACCAGGAGATTTTAGAGCACTTCATGCTTCCATCTGCTGACGAGCTTTTTGGAGATGCTGATTTCCTTTTCCAGCAGGACTTAGCACCTACCCACAGTGCCAAAACTACTACCAAATGGTTTGCTGACCATGATATTACTGTGTTTGATTGGCCAGCCAACTTGCCTGACGTGAACCCCATAGAGAATCTATGGGGTATTGTCAAGAGGAAGATGAGAAACACCCGACCCAAAAATACAGATACGCTGAAGGCCACTATCAAAGCAACCTGGGCTTCAATAACACCTCAGCAGTGCCACAGACTGATCACCTCCACGCCACACCGCATTGATACAGTAATTTATGGTAAAGGAGCCCCAACCAAGTACTGAGTGTATAAATGAATATACTTTTCAGAAGTTGGACATTTCTGTATTGTAAATCCTTTTTTTGATTGATCTTAGGGAATATTCTAATAATTTGAGATACTGGATTTCTGATTTTCATGAGCTATAAGCCATAATCATCAAAATTAAAACAAAAAAGGCATTAAATATTTCACTTTACATGTAATGAATATAGAATATATGAAAGTTTACCTTTTTGAATTAAATTATGAAAAAAAGGAACTTTTTCATGGTATTATATATATATATTATATATTTTTAATAACAGTTTCAGGTTTCAATAGAAACTTTAAATGTAAGTTTAAATGTTTAATCTAAATGTTAAATATAAATCTAAACATTAAATATAGTAGTTAAACATCTTGTTCATATCCCCTCCATTTCTGAATTTTGTGGTAATGGGAATCTATTACAATTTAACATTTAGATTAGGATTTAACATGAAGTTTATAGTTAACATTTAAAATTAGAGTTAACACTGATTTATATTTAAAATGTACAGATGAATCACAATCTAAATGTATCGTAATGCTTTACATTTTCAAAACCTCAGCTCCATCCATCCATCCATTTTCTATACTGCTTCTCTATCAGGTGAGCTGGAGCCAATCCCAGCGGCGTTTGAGCGTGAGGCGGGGTTCACCCTCGACAGGTCGCCAATCTGTCACAGGGCTAAAAGGTCAGATAAAAAAATGGTATTCAGTGTTTTACACTTAACGCTCTATAGACCTGTCAGAATTTCCCCGTGTGACTATGATCGAGAGATTAGAAACAGAAAAAAATCTGATAAAATTATCTAACATTAAATCCTGCCATTTCTCATAATAAGCACCTTTTAAAACTTATTATTACCATCAGTATTGTATGGCAAAGATCCCCAAAGAAAATAACCCCTGAATTCAAAGCTGAAATGACCATATTTGAGATTTAAAGCTGTAATATGAAATGGATTTAAAATACTAATAATTGCGAAACCACATGAGAGATGGAAGGGTTATAAAACTGAAATGGATTCATTCAAATGTCTTCAACCAACCATTAAGAACCCTTCATAAATGAACACCAAAACCGCAGCGTGTTTCCACTGCGTGTGTGTGTGTGTACGCGTGTGTGTGTACTTTTTGTTTCTGTCTGGTCCTCCTGGCGTGCTCTCTCTCCTGCTCCTCTCTCTGTCTTTCCTGCTCCTCCTCCAGCCAGCGAGCTGCTAGAGCCGCCTCCATCTGAGCCACCTCTTCCTGCTGCTCTCGCCACTGCTGCAGCTACACACACACACACACACACACACACACACACACACACACACACAAAATATAACATGACTTACTGTAGAGTATAATTTTCTTTTCCAGATGATTCTGGTACGAGTGATCTGCCAACATAAATGCATTTTTAGTGTATACGGTTTGAGATTAGGCTTCTTTTTTTTCCCCATTGTGTGTGTGTGTGTGTTAATTCTCCTCCAGCCCTTCAACGATGTGAGTTTCTGACAACATAGGACCATGTTCTTGTTCATCAACCTCAAGAAGTGCTGGATCATCAGCAAGGTGTTTTCTAATAAAGAACGTAATACTGATGTTTGTGTCCAAAAACAGAGAACGGGTCTGTGGCAGCGGGGGCGTGGTCAAGCATCAGTCTGTGAATGGAGGGCGGAGTTAGGGAAGGTAAGTGGCAGAATCACTACACCTGATGGGAATTAAACTGTGTTTGTGTGTCTTCCCCAGTGACCGTGCCCTATAAAGAGAGGGAGAGCAGAGGAAGGGAGCTCTCCCCCAACCTGGACGCTTGTGTGCGTGCGTGTATGCATGTGAGAGAGTGAGCATAAAAGCTGAAAAGCTAAAATAAAAGAGTTTTTGAGAACTCAGTTCTGGCCTGCCGTGCTTCTGTGCTCCACCCACGTAGAACTCTTGCTACAGTGGTGCCGAAACCCGGGACTCGGAGTATGGAAGAGAACAGCCCCATGGAGTCCTCCCCCTTCAAGGACCTGGTCCATGCCCTCACCATGGCCCAACAGAGCCAGCACCAGGCGCTGGTCACCCTCCAGAAGGAGCAAGAACAATGGTTCGAAGCCCAGGTGCTGGCGCAGCAGGAAGATCGCCAGGCGTTCCCACACCTGCTTGCGTCGGCGGGGTCCACCATCACCACCGGCGTGGACCCTCCCCACCTCACCCTAACGAAGATGGGTCCGCAGGACGACCCTGAAGACTTCCTCACTCTTTTAGAGCAGGCAGCAGATGCATGGGGTTGGCCGGTGGAGCAGCGCGTGGCGCGCCTCCTCCCCCTGCTAACGGGCGAGGCGCAGCTGGCCACGCTACAGCTCCCCGCCGACAGCCAGCTGGTCTATGCCGACCTCCGCAGGGCCATCCTCCAACATGTGGGAGTGGGTCCAGTGCCATCACCCGGTGTTGCTGGATCGGGCCATCGAGCTGGCAGAGGACTATATGGCGGCTGTTCCGACGGCAGGACGGTGTGTCCCCTCTTCTCCCCTCTCTTCTCTCTCTCCCTCTGCTTCTGTTCCTCGTCCTCACCCCGTTCCCCCACCGTGGAGGCGGGGGCCGACTCCACCCCAGCTGGCCCACCGCACCCGTGGTGCCCTATTGTTTCCTACTTTCGTGTCTGTGTCTTGCCCCCCTCAGGTGAGTGAACTCCGGAACACCGGTGCAGAGGGAGAGCCTGGGCCGGTATGGTGGCGCTGCGGGGAGCCAGGGCACCTCCAGCATCCGTGCTCGGCAATGGAGGTGGGCGCAGTGGTCCGGATCCCCGACATGCCAGAGACCGCCCTCGATCGGGCCGGAGCATATCACATACCGGTGAGTATCCAAGGGGATACGTATCAGGCTTTGGTGGACTCTGGCTGTAATCAGACCTCAATCCACCAAAGCCTGGTGCAAGATGAGGCATTGGGGAGAGCACAATTGGTGAATGTGTTGTGTGTGCACGGGGATGTTCACAACTACCCTTTAGTGTCGGTCCACATTCTATTTAAAGGGGAGAAATTGAGAGTAAAGGCGGCGGTTAATCCTCGCCTTACCCACTCGATAATTTTGGGGACCGATTGGCCGGGATTTGGGGAATTAATGACTCATTTAGTGAAGAGTGAGGCCTGCCATAGTTTAGCGGGGGGAGGTCCCGGTGTGTCATTGGCGGGAGCAGCTGTCACAGAGCCGTCTACGTCATCACCGCATCAGAGTGAGGAGCAGCATGCTCCTCCTCCCTCTCTCAGGGAATCCCTCACGGATTTCCCGTTACAGCAGCCACGGGACGGGACTCTGCGGTATGCATTTGACCAAGTGAGAGTAACTGATGGTCAAACGCTCCAGCCAAACGCCACACCGTCTTTCCCCTATTTCTCCATTATGAAGGATAGGTTATACCGAGTGATGCAGGACACTCAGACTAAAGAACTGACAACTCAGCTTTTAACCTCAAAGAGCCACCAGGAACTTGTATTCCAGGCGGCTCACTTCAATTCCATGGCCAGACACCTGGGGCGGGATAAGACACTAGCCCGAATAATGGCCCAGTTCTATTGGCCAGGGATTCGCGGCGATGCCCGTAGGTGGTGTATGGCATGCCGCGAATGCCAGTTAGTAAATCCCGCGGCCATTCCAAAAGCGCCTTTGCGCCCTCTGCCATTAATCGAGACCCCGTTCAAAAGAATTAGGATGGATCTCGTCGGGCCATTAGATCGGTCAACACGAGGATATCGCTTTATTTTAGTTCTGGTGGACTATGCAACGCAATATCCGGAAGCAGTGCCTCTTCACAATATCTTAGCATGCAGTATTGCAGAAACGCTCTTCCGTGTCATCTCCTGAGTTGGAATCCCCAAAGAGATTCTGACTGACCAAGGCACTACATTTATGTCACACACACTGTGCGAACTGTATGGGTTACTGGGAATTAAGCCTATCCGCACCAGCGTTTATCACCCACAAATGGATGGCTTAGTCGAACGGTTCAATCGCACCCTCAAAAACATAATTAAAAAAATTGTAAGCGAGGACGCACACAACTGGGATAAATGGCTCGAGCCCCTGTTATTCGCAGTGCAAGAGGTCCCACAAGCCTCCATGGGGTTCTCCCCATTCTAATTATTATACGGGCGTAAGCTGCGTGGCATTCTAGATGTGCTGCGTGAAAATTGGGAGAAGGGACCTTCAACAAGTAAAAATGAAATTCAGTACATTATCGACCTGCCCGCCAAACTCCACACCCTCACGCACTTAACCTAGGAGAATTTGCGGCAGGCCCAAGAACGTCAAGTCCGTCTGTATGACAGGGGGACACGCCTTAGGGAGTTCACACTGGGAGATAAAGTACTTGTGCTGTTGCCCACATCGAGCTCCAAATTAATCGCCAGGTGGCAAGGACCCTTTCAGGTCACATGGCGAGTCGGGGACGTCGACTATGAGGTGAGGCGAACGGACAGGGGCGGGGCATTACAGATTTACCACCTCAATCTGTTAAAACTTTGGAGCGAGGAGGTCCCCGTGGCGTTGGTGGTTCCGGAGAAGGCAGAGCTGGGGCCGGAGGTTCAAAAAGGAAAATTGACATCGCCCACCGCTCCGGTCCCCTGAGGAGCCCACCTCTCCCCGACCCAACTCGCGGAGGTCGCCCAGTTGCAAAAAGAATTTTCTGACGTGTTCTCGCCCCTGCCCGGCCACACCCACCTCATAGAACACCACATTGAGATGCCCCCGGGGGTAGTAGTGCGCAGCCGCCCTTACAGACTGCCCGAACACAAAAAAAAGGTGGTTTGGGAAGAACTCGAGGCCATGCTCGAAATGGGCATCGTCGAGGAGTCCCACAGTGACTGGAGCAGCCCGGTGGTCTTGGTGCCCAAGGCCGACGGGTCGGTCCAGTTCTGTGTGGACTATAGAAAAGTCAACGCGGTGTCTAAATTCGATGCACACCCAATGCCTCGTACTGACGAGTTGCTCGATCGACTAGGCACGGCTCATTTTTATTCGACACTGGATTTGACAAAGGGATATTGACAGATCCCCTTGACTCCGCTATCCTGAGAGAAAACGGCCTTTTCCACACCGTTTGGCTTACACCAGTTCGTCACACTTCCTTTTGGGCTGTTTGGGGTGCCCGCTACGTTCCAGCGGCTTATGGATAGGGTCCTCCGCCCCCACGCCACCTACGTGGCTGCATACCTAGATGATATCATTATTTACAGTAATGACTGGACGCGGCACCTAAAACACCTGAGGGCCGTCCTTGGGTCGCTGAGGTGAGCGGGTCTCACAGCCAACCTGAAGAAGTGTGCAATTGGGCGGGTGGAAGTACGGTATCTGGGCTTCCACTTGGGCAATGGGCAAGTGCGTCCCCAAATCAACAAGACAGCAGCGATTGCGGCCTGCCCGAGGCCCAAGACCAAAAAGGGGGTGAGACAGTTCCTGGGGCTGGCTGGCTATTATCGTAGGCTTATACCTATTTATTTGGATGTCACCAGCCCGCTGACTGATCTCATTTAAAAGGGGGCACCAGATCCGGTCCAGTGGATGGAGCAATGCCAGCGAGCTTTCTCGGAGGTAAAGTCTGCACTGTGTGGAGGGCCACTATTACACTCCCCTGACTTCACTCTCCCCTTTGTTTTGCAGACGGACACGTCAGATAGGGGGCTGGGGGCTGTTCTGTACCAGGAGGTGGAGGGGGAGGACCGTCCAGTGCTGTACATCAGCCGGAAGCTGTCGGTGCACGAGGGCCGCTACAGCACAATAGAAAAGGAGTGCCTCGCCATCAAGTAGGCAGTCCTCGCCCTCCGCTACTACCTGCCGGGGCGCCCTTTCACCCTCTGTTCAGACCACGCGCCCCTGCAGTGGCTCCACCGCATGAAGGATGCCAACGTGCGGATCACCCGTTGGTGTCTGGCACTCCAGCCATTTAAGTTCGAGGTGGTCCACAGGCCGGGGGCGCAGATGGTTGTGGCAGACTTCCTCTCCCGTCGGGGGGGGAATTGGCTTCAGGCCGGACAGCTCCCCGGCCTGAGTCGGGCGGTGGAGGTATATGGCAGCAGGGGCATGGTCAAGCATCAGTCTGTGTTACGTCCTCCTACCACTAGGGGCCCCCAGTACTTTTTTGTATGGTTGCTGCACTTAATTGTTTTACAGGTGGTTGGTGTGGAGCCAATGATGTCTCCTCTATAAATGCTAGGGTGGGAGCCTGAAGACTCTCTCTCTCCTCGGGGGTTGGTTCCACACCCATTTGATGCCTGCTTGTTTCTCCTTTGTGGTTGGTTTCCCCTTTTGTATGTAGTTTAATTCTTTGTTGGTTTTTCCTTGGTTTGTTTTGTTATTATTTTACAATAAAATACCCCTAGACTTAAATGAGCCCTGTGACTTTTGTCATAGATGTTACACTGCTACATCTGTTTGTAACAGTCTGTGAATGGAGGGCGGAGTCAGAGAAGGTAAGTGGCAGAATCACTACACCTGATGGGAACTAACCTGTGTTTGTGTGTCTTCCCCAGTGACCGTGCCCTATAAAGAGGAGAGGGAGAGCAGAGGAAGGGAGCTCTCCCCCAATCTGGATGCTTGTGTGCGTGCGTGCATGTATGTGAGAGAGTGAACATAAAAGTTGAAAAGCTAAAATAAAAGAGTTTTTGAGAACTCAGTTCTGGCCTGCCGTGCTTCTGTGATATATATATATATATATATATATATATATATATATATATATATATATATTCATATTCTTTTTTTAAAGAATCTTATCATAAAAAATACAAAAGCTGCAGTATTCAGGTTATAATGTAGAGAACACTCTTGAACCGAGTTCCGAAAATAAGAAGCTGAACTTTAAAAGCAGAAGAAAACTCAACAAATATTTGCGCGCGCACACACACACACACACACACACACACACACACACACACACACACACACACTCCACTTTTTTACACAGTAAATCTCTCTCATACACACACACACACACTCCACTTTTTTACACAGTAAATCTCTCTCTCTCACACACACACACACCACTTTTTACACAGTAAATCTCTCTCTCTCACACACACACACACACACACACACCACTTTTTTACACAGTAAATCTCTCTCTCTCTCTCTCTCTCTCTCTCTCACACACACACACCACTTTTTACACAGTAAATCTCTCTCTCTCACACACACACACACACACCACTTTTTTACACAGTAAATCTCTCTCTCTCTCACACACACACACACCACTTTTTACACAGTAAATCTCTCTCTCTCACACACACACACACACAAGTGAATGACAGGTGGGATTAGCAGCTGTCTCCTGATAATGCAAAAAGCTCTCAAGCTGTGAGTTTCAAACACGCAAACTGATTTACATCAGCAGAGTTTAGTAACACCATCCCCCCCCCCCACACACACACATTAACACCTCTGTCGCTGGAGCATCCTCATCCCTGGGGTTCGGCATGGAGAATCAACACCTCTTTTCTGTCCACAGTGGATTGTGTTTAACAGATAAGCGGCTTCGCAGTAGCGGAGTGGGTCGGTGTCAGTGTTCACACGTGTTAATTCACATTACACCTTTCCACTCGCCGGGTCTCTGTGTGTCAACGGAGTGCAGTGCAAGGCAGGAAGTTCACTTGCTTTTATTACACATCCTGCCTGAGAAGTACAAAGGCAGATCCACACTTGAGTGCGATTAGCCACGCTTCTTTTACAAAGAGAAATATTTCCATTTCCCTCAGTGATTAGCACATTAAAATGATTATCAGGTGCTAACATGTGCAACTAACACACTGCACGGACAATGAGCGACTTCTGGCACTACAACTGATAAATGTTTCCATCTTTAATTTGAACACATTTCTTGAAGTTCAACCAAAAATGTTCAGAAAGGTTATTCAAAAAAATTGACTGGAAGCATATATAATAATCCTTAATAGCTGATGATGTCATTTTATTAAAAAAAACCACCACTTAGCTGACAAAATGTGAACTTATTTCTAAATTGAAGAAGAAGAACAAGAACAACTTTATTCATCACACGTACACGTGTGGCCAACACGAGCTTTCCCGTGAATTGTTCATCAGTAATGTTAGCGAATGCTAATAAAGCAGTCAAGCCAGTGCTATGACAGAGAGAGCAAGTAGCACAGGCTAACGACCAAGAAACTAATGGCGTATTCACACCTACGTTGTTTGGTCCGGACCAAACGACCAAACGAACCAAATTTCCCCTGGTCCGGACCTTTTGGGTTGGTCTGAATACAAACCACCGAACTCTGGTCCGGACCAAACAAGAGGACCGAGACCGAGCTGCAAGGCCGGACTCGGTCCGGACCAAAGGAACCCTGGTGCGGATCTTTTGGAGGTGTGAAAGCAGACCGGACCTAATCCGACAGTTTTGCTTTTTTGTACCTCAGGAGCTTCTGTCATTTGTCGAGCATTATGGGAAACAGAGTCTTGATACTCCACCGCAAAGTGCAAACACTGTTTCGGTTGTCAAGGGAACCTTACAACAGTTGTTCAGTCATTCAGACCAGTGGTAGGCTAGACTAGAGTGCAAAAAATGAGTAGGGGGCAAACGTGAGCCGAGGAAGAAACGCGCACCCTTGTGGATATATGGGCAGATGTCCACATATCTGAGCTTTTGGAGAGAACACACAAAAATGCCGACGTGTTTGCTGTATTCAGTGAGAAAATGAAGGAGAAGGGGTTCATGCGCTCCCCAGAACAATGTCGGCTAAAAGTGAAGAAACTCCGTCAGACCTACATTAAAATCAGGGACGTTCTTTCAAAAAGTGGCAGTACTAGCAACGCAAAAAAGAAATTCATCTATTGCGTGAAGAGCCAGAACTGTCACAACATGATGTGCGCTCATCAGCGCTATCCTCCGTAGCCGCCTTGCCCTTTGTCGTCGTCGTTGATAAATTACTTGTACAACAGCATAGTAATCGCACAATTGTGAAAACAGTAAAAACTGGAAAAAACATATAGCTTTGATGACATTAAAAAGAATAACAGCACGGAAAGCCTCCATGACTACTTTTGAACTTAACGCTTTGTGCGCGTGTCGTCTCTGACCAATAGCTGAATAACCTCAGGGCGCGTGGCTTTGTTGACAGATTTTGGTCCGCTTACTAAAATGTACAGTGTGAAAGCGAACCGCACCAAAATGAAAAAATAAAAAAAAACATTTGGTTCGGACCAAAGCAAGTGAACTATCGAACTATCCTGGTCTGAATACACCCTAAGATTTCTGTCTCCAGACTCTTCTTCCACGCTGCTCGCTCACCACAGTATTTTTCACTCAGACTTAAGTATCCACTTCCCTGTGTAATTTACTGAGTTACTTTTAAAATCAACATCGATGACTACCGTACACACAACAGAGCGACCTGGCAGCCTGCCGCTAATCCCTTGCAAAATCCTTTGTCCTGTTGCTTTTTTGCTGTCTGGCTAAGTTTTGGCTGAGCTCAAGTCCCAGCTCTAATAGTAACTAACTATCCACCACTGGTTTTGAATATTTCAAAATTGTAAAACCTTCTGTTTATTTCCATTCATCTCATTATCTGTAGCCGCTTTATCCTGTTCTACAGGGTCGCAGGCAAGCTGGAGCCTATCCCAGCTGACTACGGGCGAAAGGCGGGGTACACCCTGGACAAGTTGCCAGGTCATCACAGGGCTGACACACAGACACAGACAACCATTCACACTCACATTCACACCTACGCTCAATTTAGAGTCACCAGTTAACCTAACCTGCATGTCTTTGGACTGTGGGGGAAACCGGAGCACCCGGAGGAAACCCACGCGGACACGGGGAGAACATGCAAACTCCGCACAGAAAGGCCCTCGCCAGCCACAGGGCTCGAACCCGGACCTTCTTGCTGTGAGGCGACAGCGCTAACCACTACACCACCATGCCGCCTGTTTATTTCCAATTTGAAATTAAAAAAAAAAAATTCCAGATTTCCAGTGTGGCCTCAGACTTTTGGACGCCAAAGAAGCAGCATTAACTATCCATGAATACATGTTTTCCATGCTTCTGCTAATGTTAGCTTGCTAGATTAAAAAATATATATTTGACAAAGGTGTATTCTAAAAAAGCTGCTGTAACCTGAGCTATGTTAGGAGTGTACAATGAGTGCAGAATTATTAGGCAAGTTGTATTTTTGAGGATTAGTTTTATTATTGAACAATAACTATGTTCTCAATCAACCAAAAAGACTCATAAATATCAAAGCTGAATATGTATGGAAGTTAGAGTGGGGTGTTTTTAGTTTTGGCCATCTTAGGAGAATATGTATGTGTTCAGGTAACTTTCACTGTGCAGAATTATTAGGCAAGTTAATAAAAACCAAATATGTAGCCATTTCACTTATTTATTTTCACCAGGTACACTGATATGACAACTCCAGATTTGCAAATAAACATATCTGACATTCAAACACAAAACAAAAACAAATCAGTGACCAATATAGCCACCCTTCTTCATGAGGACACTCAAAAGCCTTCCATCCATAGATTGTCAATTTCTTTATCTGTTCACGACCAACATTGTGTGCAGCAGCAACCACGGCCTCCCAGACGCTGTTCAGAGAGGTGTACTGTTTTCCCTCTTTGTAGCCCTCACGTTTTATAATGGACCACAGGTTCTCTATGGGGTTTAGGTCAGGTGAACAAGGGGGCCATGTCATTATTTTTTCACCTTTCAGGCCTTTACTGGCTAGCCATGCAGTGAAGTATTTGGATGCATGAGATGGAGCATTATCCTGCATGAAAATCATGTTCTTCTTGAAAGATGCTGACTTTTTCCTATACCACTGCTTGAAGAAGGTTTCTTCCAGGAACTGGCAGTAGGTCTGGGAGTTGAGTTTGAGTCCATCCTCAACTCGAAAAGGTCCAACAAGCTCATCTTTGATGATACCAGCCCATAGCAGTACTCCACCTCCACCTTGCTGGCGTCTGAGTCAGAGTGGAGCTCTGTGCCCATTACTGATCCAGCCACAGGCCCATCCATCTGGCCCATCAAGAGTCACTCTCATCTCATCAGACCACAGCACCTTAGAAAAATCAGTCTTAAGATATTTCTTGGCCCAGTCTTGACGTTTTATCTTGTGTGCCTTACTCAGTGGTGGTCGTTTTTCAGCCTTCCTTACCTTGGCCATGTCCCTCAGTATTGCACACCTTGTACTCTTTGACACTCCAGGAATGTTGCAACTCTGGAATATGGCAGAACTGGATGCTAATGGCTGCTTGTTAGCTTCATGCTTGATTTTCCGCAGATCATGTGCAGTTATTTTGCGCCTTTTTTTTTTCCACACGCTTCTTTCGACCCTGTTGACTATTTGCAATGAAACGCTTGATTGTTCGGTGATCACGTTTCAACATCTTCGCAATTTCAAGAGTGCATCCGTCTGCAAGACATCTCACAATTTTAGACTTTTCAAAGTCTGTCAGATCTCTCTTCTGACCCATTTTGCCAGAGGAAAAGAGGTTGCCTAATAATTATGCACACCTGATATAGGGTGTTGATGTCATTAGACCACACCCCCTCTCATTACACAGATGCACAGCACCTGATATACTTAATTGGTAGTAGGCTTTCAAGCCTAAACAGCTTGGAGTGGGACAACATGCATTAGAAGGATGTTGTGGTCAAAATACTCACTTGCCTAATAATTCTGCACTCAGTGTATAAGCAACTAAAGGGAACAGTATGTTATAGACTCAGATGGTGAGTCATTGGGGTTTTACCTAAATGTCCAACTAAATAGGAATCTTTTGAGTAAGAAAAATCAGATGCTGCTCTGTCCAGCTGAGGTTCAAAGCCCAGTTTTTATCTGACAATTCTGTGAGTTTATAAAACCATCAAGTTTTGACCTTTCATAAGTGTGAAAGTAATATAACTTTTGGCGGCACGGTGGTGTAGTGGTTAGCACTGTTGCCTCACAGCAAGAAGGTTCTGGGTTTGAGCCCCAGAGCTGGCAGGGGCTTTGCATGCTCTCCCTGTGTCTGCATGGGTTTCCTCTGGGTGCTCCAGTTTCCCCCGCAGTCCAAAGAAATGTGGTTAGGCTAATTGGTGGCTCTAAATTGACTGTAGGTGTGAATGTGAATGGTTGAGAAGAGAAAATCTCGATAATAATCCGGGAGAAAGCAACAGGAAACCACTACTGTAATCTTCCCAGAGACTTTGATGGCTGAAGCCGTCAGAGCGGCCATGCCGCTGCAGTGATATGCCAAGATGGATGGAATATAACTTTTAAACTTTACATGTTTATACATTTATGCAATATTTTAGCACTGGATATGAGCAATTGCGTGCTCTGATTGGCTACTCTACTACTTGGATGTCAGCTTATATACCGTGAGTAGAGAAAAACAAAATGGCGGAGTGTGTTGCTGAACCAACCGAGGACAAAATAAAAACTCTACTTGAAAACAAAACCCCAAAAATTGTTAGAGTCTTTAAAAGAAACAGAAATAGCTCAAAGAAGATAGTCCCCCCCCCCCCCCCCCCCCCCAATAGCTCCAGTTCCACACTCCAACCCAGGGGGTGATGGTAATGCACCTTTTAGTTGGTTTGCCAACCACCAAAAAACCCTAAAGAAGAAGAAGAAAACCCCAAAAAATACAAAAAAAAAGCAACAAAATGGGCAATAAAAGTATTTGATGGTAAGAACATATTGTTTTTATTTTCAAGAATTATTATAGCATTTTTCACAAATTGTTCCTGTCATTTCACCGTTCTGTTTACGTTCTAAGCAGAAATGATGTTGTCAGATGTTTTGGATAAAGTTTTTATTTATCGAATTTGCAAAAAAATAAATAAAAATCCTCTGTTTCTCAAAATCCAGTGAATGTGGATAGAATAAAACAGTTATTCCACTCAATCTCGTCGTACATGGATTATACACAACTCGGTGCTACGCGCCTCGTCAGCTGTCAGCTCATGTTCGACTCGATTTCGTGGAATAACTTATTTATATATATGATGCATACAAAAGATGTCAGGGCGGCACGGTGGTGTAGTGGTTAGCGCTGTCGCCTCACAGCAAGAAGGTCCTGGGTTCGAGCCCCGTGGCCGGCGAGGGCCTTTCTGTGCGGAGTTTGCATGTTCTCCCCGTGTCCGCGTGGGTTTCCTCCGGGTGCTCCGGTTTCCCCCACAGTCCAAAGACATGCAGGTTAGGTTAACTGGTGACTCTAAATTGACCGTAGGTGTGAATGTGAGTGTGAATGGTTGTCTGTGTCTACGTGTCAGCCCTGTGATGACCTGGCGACTTGTCCAGGGTGTACCCCGCCTTTCGCCCGTAGTCAGCTGGAATAGGCTCCAGCTTGCCTGCGACCCTGTAGAACAGGATAAAGCGGCTACAGATAATGAGATGAGAATGAAACCAAAGATGTCTTCAAAAAGAATGCATTTCATGTATTTTTATATTTATAAATATATTCTTATATTTGTAAAAATGCATCAGGAGTCTCAGGAAAAGATTAGGCATTTACAATAATATGAAAATGTAACCTAATTAAACCTAATTAATAACCTCTGTCAGTCCTGTACGCCTTGGCGGGTGCACCTGAAGGCGCACCTCGGGCTGAGCGCACGCCAAACGAGTTCCAGCACGTGCGCTGTGAACAAGGCGCACCTGTCCTCAATCAGTGAAATAAATGTTGGGCTATTTAAGGACTGCGCTGAAGGGAATGCGACGCGAAGTATTACGCCACGTTCCGTGCGCATTACTGAGCCTTGTTTCCCATATTTCTGATTTTCCTGGTTTCTCGACTCCTGTTCTTGGTTCTAGTTCTCATCCTTGTTTTGCCTCCGATATCCCGTTCGCGCCTCGATTGACCCTTTGCCTGTTTTCATGTATATAACCTTACCTGCTGATTTGGACTGCTTGCTTTGTGTGTGTTTTATGCACTTCCTGTATAAATCACACTTTGTTCAATAAAACACTTTCGCACATACATCTGCCTCCCTCGCGCACCTGACAACCTCACTGACATTATTTCCGTTTCCAGTTGAGAGTACGCCGTGCGCATTTTGGACCTTTTTCTTTTTTTTCTCCCTTTGTTTTTCTTTTTGTCTTTGTATAGGTATTTTTTTATGTCTTTTTGTTGTAGCGTGGCTCCGGACCCAGTTTTGGACGTCGGTTTCCTTCAGGCCTTGGTCCACTGTGGGTGATGCCTGTGCTCCTCGCTATGGCCTGCAGTGAGCTCATTGCTTTTTTAACATCAGGGCTGTCCAGCGCTCTGTGCGTCGGCGCTGCTTCTGTGCTTGGCGCGGTGTTCCCAGATGGCATTGCGGTGGCTGTGCAAGCAATGTGGGATTTATCTTCGTGCGCCTTTTGGTGGGACTGTGGGTCGCTATACCATTAGAATTACATCCTGACCCTCTTTTGGTGAACTCTTCCCCGTTAATTGCAAAGCGACCTTGGGTGTGAGAAAGGCTGTATATAAATTTAACTAATTATTATTATTATTATTATTAAACTAATTACATTTTCGGGCGGCACGGTGGTGTAGTGGTTAGCGCTGTCGCCTCACAGCAAGAAGGTCCTGGGTTCGAGCCCCGGGGCCGGCGAGGGCCTTTCTGTGCGGAGTTTGCATGTTCTCCCCGTGTCCGCGTGGGTTTCCTCCGGGTGCTCCGGTTTCCCCCACAGTCCAAAGACATGCAGGTTAGGTTAACTGGTGACTCTAAATTGAGCGTAGGTGTGAATGTGAGTGTGAATGGTTGTCTGTGTCTATGTGTCAGCCCTGTGATGACCTGGCGACTTGTCCAGGGTGTACCCCGCCTTTCGCCCGTAGTCAGCTGGGATAGGCTCCAGCTTGCCTGCAACCCTGTAGAAGGATAAAGCGGCTAGAGATAATGAATGAATGAATGAATAATTACATTTTCTTAAATGCCTCATCAGTATACAAGTAAACTCTCTGGCTTGAACACTGATGCAGTAACAGTTTCTCAGGCATGGTGCCCATACTCAGTGTATGTTTGTACGTGACAGAGAGCTGCTCCTTAATGACAGTGTGAAGAAGCAGACGGAGCAATCTGTTCAGCGGCTCTGATGAGAGACACGGCCACTTCCCACTTCCACTGAGGAAAAGCTTGATGTGTTCTCAGCAACAGATTGTCATCAAACACACATTTGCGAAGCGGTTGTGCGCGTGCCACGGCACACAGAGTGATGCTCCGATAGTCGGTGTGTGAGACAGAAAGCAAACCTCACTTCAGCAGGAAAAGAAAAATTACACACTAAGCCTACACTCTCAAACACAACCCACATCAGGTAGGAATGTTAACAAAAGGCATTTCATCAAATCAATACTCATTTTCACTGCAGTGATGCTTCATGCACTTTCTGTTCTACAGATGCATTTTTTGTTGTATAACAGAAAACCTAAAGCAAAAAAAGTCATAGCTAACAGGAAGAAAACGCATGGAGAGGGTAACTGGCCCAATAATTGCACCATCAATCACACTCCTCTCTGACCCAGATAAGACAACAGTGCCAGATGATAGGAACCAGAATAAATGTCCCACTAACACACACACACACACACACACTTAAACATGCCTTGCTTTCCAATTTAGAAATGCTTGAGAAGGAAAAACGTGTTAATTCTGCTTATTATAATCACGTGCTGCTATGAAAGCCTATTCATTTGCCCACTGCAGTATTTACTCAGTAACAGCTTCAGGTTCACACTGAGGTGGATATTCACTATACAGCCAAAAGTACATAATATGGCCATCTAGCCATCACATGTGGTTCTTCCCCAAACTGTTACCACAAATTTGGAAGCACGCAATTGTATACAACGTCTTTAGATGCTGTAGCAATACAGTCTCATTTCACTGGAACTAAGGCTACGTTTACATTAGACCGTATCTGTCTCGTTTTCTTCGCGGATGCACTGTCCGTTTACATTAAACCGCCTGGAAACGCTGGGAAACGGGAATCCGCCAGCGTCCACGTATTCAATCCAGATCGTGTCAGCTCCGGTGCTGTGTAAACATTCAGAATACGCGGATACGCTGTGCTGAGCTCTAGCTGGCGTCTCATTGGACAACGTCACTGTGACATCCACCTTCCTGATTTGCTGGCGTTGGTCATGTGACGCGACTGCTGAAAAACGGCACGGACTTCCGCCTTGTACACCTTTCATTAAAGAGTATAAAAGTATGAAAATACTGCAAATACTGCCCATTGTGTAGTTATGATTGTCTTTAGGCTTGCCATCCTTCCGCTTGCAAGTGGTAAGTGATATGCGCTGGGATCACACACACAGCGGCTCAGTCCCGAATCGTGGCTTGTGCACTTCACTCGCGTGCTCTGTGAGCTGCGCAGGGCCGGAGTGCGCACCCTCCAGAGGGCACTCGCTGTTCAGGGCGGAGTGATTTGGAGCGCAGGATGCCTGCGGAGCCGAGCGTATCCGTGTATTGGCGTTGCTGTGTGCACGCGAATCGTGTATTGGTGTTGCTGTGTGCATGCTAATCGTTTTAAAAACGTTAATCTGATGATCCGCTGATACGGTCTAATGTAAACATGGGCTAAGAGGCCCAAACCTCTTCCAGCATGACAATGCTCCTGTGCACAAACTGAGCTCCATGAAGACACGGTCTGTCAAAGTTGGATTGGAAGAACTCAGTTGGCCTGCAAAGAGCTCTGACCTCAACCCCATTCAATACATTTGGGGTGAAATGGCATGACAACTGCACCCAAGGCCTCCTCACCTGACCTCACTAATACCCTTATTGCTGAAGGATCACAAATCCCCACAGGCATGCTGTAAAAACTAATGGGACGCCTTCCCAGAAGAGTAGACGTTATGATAACAGCAAACAGGGACGAGATCTAGACTAGGATGTTCAACAAGCACATAATGAGTGCTTGGTGGATACAAACTTTTGGCCATGTAATGTAGTGTACTTTCCTAGTTGCTGTCATTCAAAAACATTTCCATACAATGATGGGGACTCCATTGCCTAAAGGTTAGAGAAGTAGCTTTGGGACCAAAAAGTTGCTGGTTTGATTCCCTGGACCAGCAGTAATGGCTGAAGTAGGCACCTAACCCCCAACTGCTCCCCAGACTGCTCTGGGTATGTTGTATATTGTGCTGGATAAGAGTGTTGGCTAAATGCCTGTAATGTAATGGCCACCCATCCATCCATTATCCATAACTGCTTATCCTGTGCAGGGTCGCAGGCAAGCTGGAGCCTATCCCAGCTGACTATGTGCGAGAGGCGGGGTACACCCTGGACAAGTCACCAGATCATCGCATTGCTGACACATAGAGACAGGCCCGCCGACAGGGGGGGACAAACGGGTATGTTGTCCCGGGCCCAGGAATGGGGAGGGCCCAGAACTGGGCTCTCATGAAGTTGCGATTAAATAATTTTATTTCATTTCAAAATGTGTTGATTTGGGGGAGAAATGTGCTATATTTGCATTTAATAAATGATTTCTAGATCTTTTGCCTTTACTGTCTTTGAAAAAGGCGTCAAGAACCCCCTACCACCCCTAATGCAAAAATGGTTTGGTCTGACTCTTTGATTAAGGGGAAAAAACAACATCGTTCGATCATGGCGTTTCGACAATCAGCGTGCGTGCCATTTGCCAACATGCACAAGTCAGGAGCACAGAAAAGAAAAGAGAAAAAGAGAGGAAGAAACCAAGAGACTCAGGGGCTCACTGCATAAATATTTTAAAAAAGATTCGGATGATGCAGCAGGTACTAGCAAAGGCAGTGGGGCAGCTAGCCAGGTAAGACACAGCCAACTTTTTCCAGCCCCGTAAAGTAACCCCAACCAAGGCACGCGCGGCACGCAATTCATGTTACAAACGAGGGGAGAGCAAGTCACACTGAACACCATATCAAACGCACAGGGCATTGAATCATTTCATAACCACAACGGCTTAATAACATTGTGTTTCATATATCTGATTGAAGCTAAGAATATTCACATTAGCCCGCAATCATATCCCGCCGTTTCTCGAGCGGTGTGTTCTTCTCTGCTTTTCACACTGGACAGTACACACGCACAGTATACTATGTTCGCCCCCAGCCCTGCCCGAAATCCCCCGTCCATCGCTGCTCCTTCAAGAGCACCCCAATCGAGTGATTATAGTAGACTATCCACGAGTTTAGGAAGGCATTGCGGGGCCAACGTGACGTGGTTGGGAGCAGAGCCATGGAATTCCTACTTCCATGGCTCTGATTGGGAGTGTGACAATTTTTGGTAACATTCTAAATGGAGTGCGGAGGCATTAAAAAAACATTCGTGACTTTCAAACTTGTAAAACTTTAAAACTTTGGGATAGGGTTATCCAATTTGCTTAGTCTATTCTTTCCTGTGCTATATAGTCAAATTAAATGGTTTTGAAATTGTTCATTTTGAAATGGTTGATTTTGACCCCTGTTAAAGGAACAGTCCACCGTACTTCCATAATGAAATATGCTCTTATCTGAATTGAGACGAGCTGCTCCGTACCTCTCCGAGCTTTGCGCGACCTCCCAGTCAGTCAGACGCAGTCAGACGCGCTGTCACTCCTGTTAGCAATGTAGCTAGGCTCAGTATGGCCAATGGTATTTTTTGGGGCTGTAGTTAGATGCGACCAAACTCTTCCGCGTTTTTCCTGTTTACATAGGTTTATATGACCAGTGATATGAAACAAGTTCAGTTACACAAATTGAAACGTGGCGATTTTCTATGCTATGGAAAGTCCGCACTATAATGACAGGCGTACTAACACCTTCTGCGCGCTTCGGCAGCACATTGATATCTGAGCTCCGTATCAATGCGCTGCCGAAGCACGCAGAAGGTGTTAGTACGCCTGTCATTATAGTGCGGACTTTCCATAGCATAGAAAATCGCCACGTTTCAATTTGTGTAACTGAACTTGTTTCATATCACTGCTCATATAAACCTATGTAAACAGGAAAAACGCGGAAGAGTTTGGTCGCATCTAACTACAGCCCCAAAAAATACCATTGGCCATACTGAGCCTAGCTACATTGCTAACAGGAGTGACCGCGCATCTGACTGCGTCTGACTGACTGGGAGGTCGCGCAAAGCTCAGAGAGGTACGGAGCAGCTCGTCTCAATTCAGATAAGAGCATATTTCATTATGGAAGTACGGTGGACTGTTCCTTTAAGGCCTATAGGCCTATTACATTGTAATAAAATATTTTACTTTTTATAGAAACAGTCAAGGTTGGTAGCTCCAAGGGGGGGCCCATTCAGAGCATTTTGTCCCGGGCCCAGCCAAAGCTGTCAGCGGCCCTGCATAGAGAGACACAACCATTCACACTCACATTCACACCTACAGTCAATTTAGAGCCACCAATTAACCTAACCTGCATGCCTTTGGACTGTGGGGGAAACCGGAGCACCTGGAGGAAACCCACACAGACACAGGGAGAACATGCAGAATCCACACAGAAAGGCCCCCGTCAGCCACTGGGCTCGAACCCAGAACCTTCTTGCTGTGAGGCGACAGTGCCAACCACTACACCACCATGCTGCCCTTGTAACATAATGTAATATATTGATGCTGCCACCACCATGTTTCAATGTGTGGGCAGTGTTCTCAGGGTGCTAACCAAAGCTGTTTTTCACCACACAGAACCATGTTTACTGTCTACAACATTGCTAAAAGGCAATATCTTTCTTCTCACCACTTAATCTCAGGCAACAGACAGATATATAGTTTAAGAAAAAAAAAGAGACTATATTCAGGCAATCAGGCAGACAAATCCAAAATGTGACACAAAATCAGAAGCGATAATCAGGCAAGGTTCAGGTAAGACACAAACAGGATATCAGAGGCAATAGCAAAGGGGCAAAATCCAAAAATACAAACAAAGTTGAAGCCAGAATAAAAAAGAGTAGAAATCAAAGGCTTGGTAAAGTCAGACCAAAAGAACCGAGCATTTACATCGTGAGGTGCATGTGCAGTGAGTGTGCTTATATAGTATGCTGTGGTGGGAGGGTCCAGGTGAGTGCAGTCAGTATTGAGGTGACTGTGAGCAGTGAAGTGTGTGATGGGTGCTCTAGTCCATGGTGGCCATGTTTGGAGGCTGCTGTAAATTGTGAGAAACGGCATGATGAGTGTTGGCAGGTGCAGATGTGACACCACTGTTCTATAAAAAAGCTGTCCCACAGTTTTTCGCCTCTCTCCTCTCTCCGGATCTCTCTAGAATTGTGGATTTGCTACAGCCTTTTTATTTTTAATAAATGATGTAATGGTACCTTTTGGGGGAAGGTAAATGTTTAGTACATTTTCGACCATGAACTGGAGCTTCTTCAGAATTCATGTACAAATATAGTAACTGACTCTTAATTTGGGCGGCAGGTGGTGCAGTGGTTAACATTGTCGCCTCACAGCAAGAAGGTTCTGGGTTCAAGCCCAGGGGCTGACAGAGGCCCTTCTGTGTGGAGTTTGCATATTCTCCCCGTGTCCGCGTGGGTTTCCTCCGGGTGCTCCGGTTTCCCCCACAGTCCAAAGACATGCAGGTTAGGTTAACTGGTGACTCTAAATTGAGCGTAGGTGTGAATGTGAGTGTGAATGGTTGTCTGTGTCTATGTGTCAGCCCTGCGATGACCTGGCGACTTGTCCAGGGTGTACCCCGCCTCTCACCCATAGTCAGCTGGGATAGGATCCAGCTTGCCCACGACCCTGCACAGGATAAGCGGTTATGGATGATGGATGGACTTTTAATTTGCCTTTCATACTGTGAATCACAATTCACAAGTTATTATAATGATTTATAGGTGGATGCAAAACAGTAAAGCTAAATAAACCCAGAATGTCAAGGGCATAGTAGCTCATCTGGCCTGCCATCTAAACAACCATGACGACCAAACCATCAAACCAAACTGAAATGTGACGATGTGAGAGAGGACCAACCTCCATGACAAACTGTTTACAACAGGAAAAGGACTACATTTTTTTCCCCTGAGGGAAGATCGACCCAAAACATCGATCAGAACTGAATTCGCATGATAAATGAGAGAGGAGATACAATTCTCGTCAAAAGAAAATGTGTTAAGTTGACCTAATTGCTAATTTGTTCGCAAAAAAAAAATACAATACAATGACCAAGTTTTGTGCAGAAGGTCTTGTTCTTTTTTTTTAAAGATATTTTTTGGGCTTTTTCACCTTTATTGGATAGGACAGTGTAGAGACAGGAAATGAGCGGGAAAGAGAGACGGGGAGGGATCGGGAAATGACCTCGGGTCGGAATCAAACCTGGGTCCCCGGATTTATGGTATGGCGCCTTATCCACCTGAGCCACAACGCCCCCAGGTCTTGTTCTTTTATATAAAACAATCAGAACTGAGGGAGGGAGGAGACACGATTTAACTGAAAATCAACAAAGTTGTAAACAGAGTTGTCAACAAATTGTTTACAACAAGAAAATCAACAAACAAGCAACCAAGTTTTGTTCCCCGAGGGAAGATCGACCCAAAACGTCAATCAGAACTGGAATCAGATGAGAACTGTGAGAAGAGATACAATTCTAGTGAGAAGTCCCAAAATTCGTTAAGGTGACCTAATTAGCAGTTCGTTAGCAAAATTTTGACAATAAATTGATCAAGTTTTGTACAGAAGGACAAGTTCTTTCAAATAAAACAATCAGAACTGAAATCCATTGAGAACTGAGGGAGGAGACACGATTTAACTGAAAATGAACAAAGTGGAAAATCAACAAACAAACAAACAAACAAGTTTTGTTCCTCAAGAGAAGATCTACTCAAAACATTGATCAGAACTGAAATCGGATGAGAAATCAGAGAGGAGATACAATTCTAGTGAGAAGCCTGGAAAATTCATTAATTTGGCCTAATTACTAACTCGTTAGCAAAAAATTTGACAAAACAATGACCAAGTTTTGTGCAAAGTGATGAGCTTCTTTCAAACAAAACAATTGGAATGGAAATCCATGGAGAACTGATGAAGGAGAGATGATTTAACTGAATTGTGGATGACGAATGGACAATGGACGCCACGCCATGGCAACAGCTCATTATGGCCAGATGAGCTAATAAAGGCAGGACAAGAATCACAAGACTAGTGCAAAACCTGAAATGAGAGCAAGACAAGGATAAGGCAAGGAGAACTCAACAGCAACACAGACTATGCACGATAACAAATGCTAAGCAACTACGAAGGGAAAACACAGAAGTTATAAAGGGGAACTATCCATCCATTCATTACTGATACCGTTTATCCGTCAGGATCGCAAGGAAAGCTGGAACCAATCCCAAGTGACTTTGTGCGAGAAGTGGGGTACACCTTGGGTGGGTCGCCAATCTACCACAGGGCTAACACAGAGATGTACAACCATTCACACTTACATTCACACTCATGGGCAATTTAGATTAGCTAGTTGACCTAATCCACATGTTTTTGTACTGTGGGAGTAAGTGGGAACACCCGGAAGAGACCCAAAGAAATTCAAAAATATGTAGGAAGGTGACCTCTGGAGGTCTGTCAGGGAATCATCCATGTTGGACGTGGTTCTTGTCACAGGCATTTACCAGATGTTCTTATCCAGAACGATGTACAACATACCCAGAGCAGCCTGGAGAGCAGTTAAGGCTTAGGTGCCTTGCTCAAGGGCAATTCAGCTATTCCAGGGAATCAAACTGGCAACCTTTTCGTCCCAAAGCCACTTCTCTAACCTTTAGACCATGGCTTCCCCTATGTCCATAGGGGTCATGTCTATAAAGGTCCTACTACATAACATGGAGAGATTCAATGTCATTACTTCACACTTCCTCATGGAGTGCCTCAGGGGTCAGTTCTTGGTCAACATTTAATTTCCCTTTCCACTAAATCACTGGGCTCCGGTGGCAGGTGTCATGGCATCTCTTATCCCTGCTACACTGATAACACAGCACGTTATTTCTGCTTTCCTCCAATCACCTCCCAAGTTGCTCAGAAGATATCAGACTGCCTTCCTGACATCTTTTCAATAGATCACACAGATTTCTTCTTCATAACATCAGAAGGATATGACCTCCTCAAGGTTTCTCCCTGTTGTAGTAGGGAATCCACTTCAAACTTGTTTTCTTTGCATTCCAGGTGTCAAAGGTGACTGTCATGGTCCTACCTGTGGGCTTCTCTCTTCAGGTAACATCTCCACTCAGCATTACCGGGCCACGCCCACACTCACTTCCTCTTATTAACTTTCAGTGACTGTCATTGGCTGTTGCCGATCACCTGCTTCCCCCTGGGTGTATTTAAGCTGCAGTTCTCCCTAGCCTCAGTGTCAGATCATCTGCAACTCTCAGCCTGATAACCTGCTCTGTGTTCCTACTACTCTGACTCCTGATATTGTGCTGTTCCGTTTGACTCTGTCTGCTCTCCAGCCCCGGTAACCTGATCTGCCTTCTGTCCTGTTGACTCTGCCTCTTGCCTGCCCCTCTTGTACCTTCGCCTGTTCTCCAGCTCGCTCAGCCCTGCTACTAGCCTGCAGCCACAGCTCTCTGACTATGCCAGATCCTGTCAGGTCTCAGAAGCTAAGCAGGGTTGAGCCTGGTCTGTACTTGGATGGGAGACCTCAGACGTCACCACTAGCCATCCCTGCCTCTGGATTTCACCCACACACATTCTCCCAACTCCCCTTTCCCCTATTATTAATAAACTGTGGTTTGAGCGCATTTGATCTCCTCTCCTGTCTGTTCCATGACAGGTGACACTCGTGCATCATGTGCACCAACTAGAAATGTTCTATTAAAGATCACCAAGACAAATCCTTAAGCTCAAGTGGTGACCAATGTCGAAGGGCTAGCTCCACGACCATAATCCGTGGCAACCGCTTAAGGTGGCTCGGCCACGTTTGTAGGATGCCAGACTACCGACTGCCGAAGCAGCTCCTCTTCAGTGAGTTAGCTCATGGAAATACACCACGTGGCCAACCAAAGAAAAGGTGGAAGGACTGTATGAAGGAGGACATCAAGATCTTTGACCTGGAGAATGATTGGCATAACCTAACGGCCAACCGTCCCGCCTGGAGGCACTACATAGCCAATGGCAAGCTTCTGTGTGAGCAGAGACTTCAATGGTGAACCAAGGAGCGGCGCACCCAAGAACACCGAAGAGTCCCCCATCATTAGTATTGACGGGGACGATAAGTAAGTAAGTAAGTAAGTAAGGTATCAAAGGGCTCTGAACCACATTACCTCCAGCATGGTTCAAATCGACACACGTGTACACCAACTTGAGTCTTCCACAAGTCTTTGCCTTTATTTGAAGTCTGAACATGTTGTTGTAGATCTCGCTGTTTCAGTCGTGAAATGGGCTTCCACCTCCACTCTGAACACCTGAGTTCCAATCCCTTGCACTGACTTCCTTTTGAATTACGTATTCAAGTTTTATTATATGACTGTTTATGCCCTTGGGCTTTCAATTGTCCATTTTGTTTCTGATTGCATTTTGTATTGTTCATGTAGCTAAGATTGAAATTGTCTTTTTAGCATCAGCAGCCGACCCTAACACTTGTACAAACTAACGCTTGTCTCGTCCCTTTTGTACTGAACCCCTGCAGATTAGTTTGACACTTTGTACAGTATGATGCATCTTCAACTGTTTGCACTTTCTGGGTCACAGCATTTGCCAAATTACTCATTGTAAATCTCATCTCATTATCGCTAGCCGCTTTATCCTGTCCTACAGGGTCGCAGGCAAGCTGGAGCCTATCCCAGCTGACTACGGGCGAAAGGCGGGGTACACCCTGGACAAGTCGCCAGGTCATCACAGGGCTGACACATAGACAACCATTCACACTCACATTCACACCTACGGTCAATTTAGAGTCACCAGTTAACCTAACCTGCATGTCTTTGGACTGTGGGGGAAACCGGAGCACCCGGAGGAAACCCACGCGGACACGGGGAGAACATGCAAACTCCACACAGAAAGGCCCTCGCCGGCCATGGGGCTCGAACCCGGACCTTCTTGCTGTGAGGCGACAGCGCTAACCACTACACCACCGTGCCGCCCGACTCATTGTAAATGAAAATGATAATTAGTTGTTTTTTTTCTTTTAAAAATTTCACTGTGCCTCAATTCACATACTTCTGAACGACACTAGATGATTTTTTGAGTGTATGTACTGTAACTTTTTTGTAGATTCCCTTACAAAAAAGAAGTTTATTCAAGTGCGCTTCTAGTATCCTTCTTTTAAACTAAAAATAAGAGAGTATGCTTTCAGTTTACTTTTTATTTACTTATCAGAGATATAAAGTTATACATAAGTATACTTGGCTTATACTGAAAAGTATATAGAAAAGTCTAAGTATATTAAGTTCATACTTAAACTTTTGATCAAGATATACTTAACAAAAGTGTAATAAAGTATTAAAATATTTGTGCCTTATGTTTAAGTGTACTTGCCCTGTAGTTGTGTAGAGCTTGGATGTCAATTTCAGTTCTCATTGCTATGTTTTTATACTTTGGCATTTAATACAATGTTGTTTTGAATTTTGATTTTTAAAGAAAATGAATATGTTCTTAATCCCGAGTATCTGTTTGTCAGTCCCGTGCGCTGTGGCGTGCGCACCTGAAGGCACGTCCCGGGCTGCGTGCGCGTCGAGCGGACTCCAGCACACGCACCGTTAACGACGTGCACCTGAACTCAATTAAGGAGCTATGTGCACCTATTTAAGGACTGTGCTGATGCATGATCTATGCGAAGTATTACGATATGTCAGTACGCGTTACCGAGCCTTTCTACCCGTGTTTCTGACTTCCTGTTTCCTGAGTGGGTTTCTCGTCCCCGTTCTTGCTTTGCCTCTGATAGCCTGTTTGTGCCTTGCCCAACCCTTTTGCCTGTTTCACGTTTTGGATTTTGCCTGTCTGCCTTCGTGTGTGTTTTGCACTTAATCATTAAACTATACTTCTGCACTTACATCCACCTACCTTGTACCTGACATTGTTATTTTGTGAATTCTTACCTTTATAACTTCATTGTAACTGAAGGTACAAAACACTGAAGTTGTCTACTGGTAGTGTGCATGAGGTAAGGCTTAGGGCTCGAAAACTAATAGTATACCTAGAAGGGGAATTGCAGTACACTTCAAAACTAAAAAGTGGACTAGATGTATATAACCAGTAACTAATAGTATATTTTCAATATGCTATAAAGTATACTTTTATAAACTAAAAAGTGGACTAGAAGTATAAAACAAGTAAACTCATAGTTTCCAGTATACTACGAAGTATGCTTTTGTAAACTAAAGAGTGGACTACAAGTATAGAACTAGTAAACTATTAGTATATAAGTTTACTTGTGGTATACTTGCAGTACAAAATAAAAAATACTAGTTGTATACTCAGAGTGATGTTTTAGGTCATATTTATGCAGAAATATTGAAAATTCCAAAGGGTTCACAAACTTTCAAGCACCACTGTACTTAACAAAAGTGTAAGAAAGTATTAAAATATTTGTGCCTTATGTTTAAGTGGATTTGCCCTGTAGTTGTGCTTCAGCATTGTTGACTCAGGTATGTCTGCGGTTCCATATAAGTTTTTTTTTTTTTCCTGAGTGGGATAATTAAATTTTTTTTAATTTATTTATTTTCTTTAGAGCTTGGATGTCAATTTCAGTTGTCATTGCTATGTTTTTATATTTTGGCATTTAGTACAATGTTACTTTAAATTTTAATTTTTAAAGAAAATGAATATGTTCTTCATCCTGAGTATCTGTTGTTATTTTATGAATTCTTACCTTTATAACTTCATTGTAACTGAAGGTACAAAACACTGAAGTTGTCTACTGGTAGTGTGCGTGAGGTAAGGGTTAGGGCTCGAAAACTAATAGTATACCTAGAAGGGGAATTGCAGTATACTTCAAAACTAGAAAAGCAGACTAGATGTATATAACCAGTAACTAATAGTATATTTTCAATATGCTATAAAGTATACTTTTATAAACTAAAAAGTGGACTAGAAGTGTGTAACGAGTAAACCAGTAGTATATTTCCAGTATACAACAAAGTATCCTTTAGTAAACTAAAAAGTGGACTAGAAGTATAAAACAAGTAAACTCAGAGTATATTTCCAGTACACTATGAAGTATGCTTTTGTAAACTAAAGAGTGGACTACAAGTATAGACCTAGTAAACTATTAGTATATAAGTTTACTTGTAGTATACTTGCAGTACAAAATAAAAAATACTAGTTGTA
The DNA here is from genome assembly GCF_027579695.1 of Neoarius graeffei. Taxonomy (NCBI): domain Eukaryota; kingdom Metazoa; phylum Chordata; class Actinopteri; order Siluriformes; family Ariidae; genus Neoarius; species Neoarius graeffei. The sequence continues at coordinate 82,659,450 of NC_083577.1, forward strand.
TACTCAGAGTTTACTTCTCTTAGACTTAAAGTATACTTTTTATAAATTAAAAGTGGGCCAATTTAGTCCCAAGAAGTATTAGATTAGTTTACTTACAAGTATACTGTAAGTACATTGATATCAGTATACTTGGAACACAAAACTATACTTAAGGAAATATACTTTAACTTTACTTCTCATCTCATTATCTGTAGCCGCTTTATCCTGTTCTACAGGGTCGCAGGCAAGCTGGAGCCTATCCCAGCTGACTACGGCCGAAAGGCGGGGTACACCCTGGACAAGTCGCCAGGTCATCACAGGGCTGACACATAGACACAGACAACCATTCACACTCACATTCACACCTACGCTCAATTTAGAGTCACCAGTTAACCTAACCTGCATGTCTTTGGACTGTAGGGGAAACCGGAGCACCCGGAGGAAACCCACGCGGACACGGGGAGAACATGCAAACTCCACACAGAAAGGCCCTCGCCAGCCACGGGGCTCGAACCCGGACCTTCTCGCTGTGAGGCGACAGCGCTAACCACTACACCACCGTGCCGCCTTAACTTTACTTAAGTATACTTCTTTTTGATAAGAAGTATAAATTCCTGGAGAATTTATGAATTAATGTTATTCACATTAATTATGTGGTTTTATATTAACACAAGGAACGTGTTATTTTCAAGAACAAGAATTGAAATACCATACAGTAAACCGGTAATTGTGCTGCTCTCTGTTGTGTGTTGCTCTGCAGTGTGGCTTTAAAAGCAGCACTAATTCTGTGCTACTAATGAAATTTATATTTGCAAATGCAGGAACTGTCTCAGCAGTGGCACATTTTTTCACACTGCTGCACACACACACACACACACACACACACACACACACACACACACACACACACACACACACACACACAGAGCTATAATAGCTTTCCTGTGAGTCTAAAGAGTGAGAAACCAAAAACAGAGTCTTTAAAAACACAAAACTCTGTTCCACTTGGGAGCGGATACAAAACTGTTAGAAGCTCAAAACAGTTATGAGGGACACAGACAGAGAAAGAGAGAGAGAGAGAGAGAGAGAGAGAGAGAGAGAGAGAAGCGAAAGAATGGCACTGCAGTACAACTTCTTCTTCATCACTGTTATTTGTGTCTCAGATGCCTCCAGGTACCAGTGACAGGATGAGAGGTACTCGGTTTCAAAAGCAAACACTTCCAATCAGACAGCTTATGTTTCCCAGCACTGTTTTCTTCTTTTACGCTCTCTGGTGGCCTCACTCATGTTTGATAAACCCTACTCACATCTGTGGGGGTTTATCCTTTGGAAGCCTATGTTTCTCAGTACCAAGAACGTGAAAAACAAACTTGGTCCTGCTCATCACTGAGCCTCAGGCATAGACTGCACAAGTGACTCGGGGAGATCAGGGTGTGAAAACGAGCGCGAAGGATAATCCTTAAGACTCATTGGTGCAGCAATGGATAATCTAACCTGGATACTGCAGACTTTTACCAAAGTAGTCATTCTTCGTGTGCATGTGACGTCACGCTTATTTTCCAAACCGGAAGTCGGCCATGTTGGATGATAACAACAACCAAGATAGCGGTGCTTCAATGCTTCGTGATTTTCTTTTGATTTCATTGCCTCTGAAGAAAGACAACGCCTGCTTTGTGTGCGGGATATAATTGCGGTAAGAATGCGACTCGTGACCTGTGTTGTAGTCGAGTCACTAAACCTCGAGTCCGAGTCAAGTCTCAAGTCCCCAGTGTTCAAGTCCGAATTTCGAGTCGAGTCCGAGAACAAGACTCCATCCGCACCATTTGACAGTGGCTGTTGCTGCCTTTATGTGAAAGCGTCTCTGCTACTGTGTCGGACTAACGTTACTGCTCGACTGCCCCATTTTAGTTAACAGGCGACAGATAAAAAGCTCGTTCATCGCTCAGCAAGTCCCGCCCACTATCAACAGGGCAAATAACATAAGAGAAGGTTAACACTAGCTAGTTCATCGCTCAGCAAGCAAGCCTGCTATCAACAGAGCAATGAACACCCGTCCTTCTCTGGGTGGAGTCTTGCCAAATGACGATTGAAGTTCGAGGTCGTCCCCATCGTCTCCTCGATAGTTCTTCTACATACTGTATGGAACACACAGCAGTGCATTTTTTCCCACCGCACGAGAAGTCTGTAGAAGCAAAGTGGACAATCCTAGCGGCGTCTCTCCAGGCATTTTAGCGCCATTAACGTTAGTTAAGTCCAAGTCAAGTCACTAGTCCTTGAAATTAGGGCACGAGTCGGACTCGAGTCAGAGTTCTGGACTTGAGCACTATAAGCCTGCTCATGACAAAGAGAAATGGTTCTTCAGAAAGCATTCCCAAAATAATTAAAAATGGCGACAAAACAGATGAAGAACTGTCCAGAGAACGCCGTGTGTACGCTGTGGTTCAAAACCATACATCGTGTTGGTAACTCGCCAGCGCCCCCTATAACGATCCCACAATTCCTTGCACGCTCCACCCGGATGTGATGTAAAGTGGAACTGCTTTAACTGTATCGAGAGCGCCTCGATTCGTCCTCTCGTGTTCTGACTACTGGAGTGGTCGGACGGACTGTAGGCACGCTCGCCTACAGTGTTGAGACTAACCGCTATTGTCTGAGAACAGCCTGTTCAAATTAGTTTCGGCCGAACTTTTGAACGACCCGCTAAGTTTCAGCGATATAGTGGTTTTGATTCTAAACCTTTGCAAAGTTTAACTACAGTTAAGTAGTTTTCCACGCTAAGAGGCATTTGCGGACAGCTTCGCTCCTCTCAGCCTTTTTCTCGTCGACGCATCACCGGAGGTTTCTCCTGAAGCACCGTGGGCCAGCTAGGCCTCCATCTCCCTGCTTCGTTAGCCGCGGTTGGACGCAACGCGCCGCTAACCTCCTCTCCTCGGACTGCGACCCTCAGCGCGGACATCGGAGAAAGAACTTCCATCGCATTGAGTAGGCACTTGGGCAAATTTTTAATTTGTAGCTTATTCAGATGGTTGTTAGGGTCATGTTTAAGCTTTGAGCTATTTAGCATACCTGCTCAGACACGGAAGGTGTTTGTTTGTTTTTATTGTTTGTTTTGGTTCTGTTTTTTTCTTTGAACTTGTTAGACAGGGTATCTTGCATGATATCTTTCCTTAACTCCATTGCTAGCTTCCCTATCTGATTAGCAGCGCAGTGACAAGTTTGTTATTTTAAGCTCCGAGGCTAGACCGCTACAAGGCCTAGTCCTCTCCATCCAACACACACACACACACTCTCTCTCATTCTCTCTCTCTCTCTCTCTCTCTCTCGCGTTGAGTTCTTTGCCTAGATAGTCTGTTGGAAATTGTTGTTAAGTGCAGTGTTTGGATCCAGCTGTAGCGTGGTCAGATTCTCCTTAGCAACTTATTGCTAGCTACCTCAGGGTGATACGCTAGCTCGTAGGCTTGTGTTCTCGACTAGGCCTGCAGGCGCCATTTTTCCGACGCCATTTTGTCACCTCCCTCATTGAGTTACCTGTGATACGACACCTAGGCACTGACCGCCATTTTGTTTAAGCATTGCCAGAGTGGCTAGTCATTAGCATCTGCCCACAGATACCTACACAAAGCACACATTAGCCACAGAGCTAATCCTTTGTTCTATTTAGCTAACATTCCTTTGTTTTAGCTAACATTCCTTTGTTTTAGCTAACGACAAGCTAGGTCACACACACACACACACACACATGCATCGGCTTGCCCTAGCCTCACACACGCACACACAAGGGATTCTTTTCTTTTTCCTTCTATCTCTTTCTCTCTCTCTTTCCCTCAAATTTATAGTCCAGGTGTAATTGTTCCATTGTTTGTCTTGTTATTACCTTTGCCGACATTGAATGTATTTTGAGATTATTATTATTAGTGAGTAGTAGACAAATAAAAGCTAATAAAATTGAATTGCATTTTACTTGTTCCTGTTGTTTATTCACAAGGTCAACTATTTAGAACTCCTTTTTCCTTCAGAATTTAGCTTTTGTATACAACTGGGTTTCCCATCTAATACAGAGCTACCATTAATCTTGAATGTAACCATTCACGGTGAGTATTAAGATTAATAATTTAAGATTTTATGAGACTGATCTTTATTTATAAATTGATTAATTTAATTATCAATTATTACATAATTTATAATTTAATTAATCCCAATTCAACCTACATTAAAGTGGTGCCCCGTGTGAGGAATAGTTTAATGACCTTGTGAATTTCTCAACAATAACTTGTAAACTGCTGTATACCCAAAATCAACTGCCAAGGTATAACACAGATGACTTTAATGGTGAATCATTAACAGTGTGTTAATCACAGAACTGAAGTTCAGCTGCCAACCACAGTTAGCTGATAAACTGGTTTAATTGATTAGTACATTAGAGTAATATCTAATCCAAGTACTTAATTAATATTATTAATAATAATCATTATTATTAACTAATTATTAATTGAGCTAATTAATACAAGTGAAACATTAGTGAAAACAAAGTAGCTAAGAAACCACATCAATTATTTAGCAACTTGGATTAAATTAAATTCTAACCTAATCAACACCTAGTATTAATTTCCTTTAAGTTAATTAATACATTTCGAACAAAATGTCGCGTTCCCCATCAAGGGAGTCAGAAGGGCCCCTCCTCTCTCTCTTCGACGTTGTAGGCGATTTAGGCCAAGTCCCGGAGGATAGGAGAAATTACTTCTGTGATCTGGACCAAAAGGCTCGCTTTGATGAAATACACATAGCCGTTAGGGAACTTAAGGAGCGTACTATGACTCTCCCAGAAGGGCTACCCAAATTGTTCATGATCTACTATAAGGAAATGGAACATGTGTGTATGACCCTCGAACAAGAGAAAAGAACACTAAAACGACAACTGGCCGAAGCTCAAAGGAGAGCAGAAAGCGCGGAGAGTAGCCTCGTGGGCCTGAGAGCCACACAAGATGAACTAAAGCGCGAAATAGAATACCTCAGAGAAGAAGTGACGCAAGCACGTCGCTCAGATGAGGGATCGGCCAAACCCTCCCAAGAACAGAGTTCCGCTCTGGAGGAGGAAGAACCTGAGCTTAGAACGGTAGATCAGACACCGCACTCAAGCTCAACTCGCGTGAAAGTCGCGCGATCGCCACCTCGTGGCGCTGGGAGTTTTTACTTTACTCCCCACTACACCCCCTCGCGCTTCAATATCGCTGCAGCCTCTAGCCCGCAGAAAACGCCGCGCTACGTACCCTCAGACTCATCTGACGGAGAGGCCGCCTACAAGCCGAAACGCAGACATAGGCGATATGAGAGCAGCTCAAATAGCGAAGACAGCGAGGACCCCTACGGGTCAAAATCAAAACGCCTCGTCGCAGAACGCAAAACTAGGATCCGCCAAATCGACGTCCTTGCGAAAGACATAGAGCGTTTTGAGCCGGAAAATCATAGACACCGAAGCGTTAATGATTATTTCCGGGAAATCGAGCGTAGCCTCCTGGACCTGCCAGAGGCTACGTCACATGAAAAGGCCAGACTAGTCTGGAAAACTTTAGGTAGTGGCGTACGAGCATTCGTTGAGACCTTACTGCAGTCAGTCCTCGACAACTACAAGAAAATACGTAAGTACTTGAAAGAGGAATACTCGTTGTACGAGGACGAGACTGCTGCGACGATGGGTGCCATTCTAATCAGACAGAAACGAAGCGAACACCCTCGCGAGTACTACCGTCGGCTCCGTGCAGCGTACTTTCAGGGCAGAAGCGAGCCCGGGCTAGAGGAAGATCGCAACTTCAAGTCCCTCTTCCTCCATAACCTTCACCCGTGCATCCGTAACCAAGTAACACTCGCGTGTCGCCAGCGCCCCCATACTATGAGAGAAATGCGTCGCACCGCACAACTAACGTGGGAGACGTTCGTCCGACCCACAGACCGCCACGAGGACGATCCCAGAGTCCTCCGCCTATATGAGCAGGAAGGTCAGTCCTTAGGCCTAGAAGGGGGTGAAGCCCCAAACCGCGGGCCCCCTTGGGCGAACCCAAACCCCGGCCACCAGACGTCGAGTCAACCCAAAGGTAACTGGAAAGTTCGACAAGCTGGAGCCAAGGGGGAACAGGGCCCCAACGCCAAAGGGCAAGGTAACCGCAAACCTGGCAGTCACGGCCCTAAATCTCAGAATAGCGGACAGTCAAGGCCCCATCGCAACTCCTCTCGAAGGGAGCGGAGCCCTAAGCTAGCTACCGCTAAACAAGCCAACCAAGAGCCGCTTGGGATGGCAGAACTGAGGGCTGAATTAGCACGGATTAAACAAGCCAACCAAGAGCCGCTTGGGATGGCAGAACTGAGGACCAAATTAGCACGAGTTAAACAACTGCTGAGCAATAAGAACAGGAAGGGTAAGCCAAGCAAGGACAGGGACGAACCGTCAGCATGACTAGGCCGGGACCCATCCCCACCACCACCGCGTGTCTACCTCGTGGGGTGGGGAAAGGACCCCTGCCCAATAGGCAGCGATGAGTTGAAACCACCCCCTCCATTAGTGAAGCCTGACCCGCAGGATGCACCCCTGACGCAGTTTCTTGGAGATTTGGTTAGGAAAGGCAACGCCAAGCGTATCTATACCCCAGTGGTGGTAGAAGGCAACGTTTCCCTCCAAGCTCTCTTGGATACCGGGTCAGAAATCACCCTGATGTGTTCCAAAGTCTTCGCAGAGGTTTCTGATGCGCGGCGCGCGCAAGGTAGACCCATCAGAACCGAACGTTGTGACGTCAACCTGGTTAGCTTCACCCAGAATCAAGCCCCAGTAACAACCATTGCATGGTTAGAACTCACATTCCAGGGCATGTCCATCACTCACCTCACTTACATCTGCTCTGTTGGGGTAGAACCGTTCCTCATTGGCCAAGACCTACTAGATAGGCTAGCGCCCCTCATTGACTGTCGTCGTGGGCAACTGTGGGCCCAGGTCGCGTCCCCACAGACCCCAGACCCTCGTCGTCACGATCGAGCCTGTTGCGATGAAGTTAGCGTGGAGGCTACTCCACCGATAGCTGAGTCAGGGCAGGTCCCCGAGAACCTCGAGACCACTCCGCTCCACCCTGAGCCGAGTCAAGACGCACCAAACTCAACCGACACTCTTCTCAACCGCAACGCGCTTGATGGCCACCCGTCTTTCCTTTGCTTTCTTGGCGAATCTGCCCCAACCAGGTACTACCCCTGGATATCTGGCAACATTACTGTCAACGGCGTCACGGCACCGGGCGTCAGGTTAGCGCTTTGGTCAGAGAAGTCAGCCATCAGCCAAACGTGGTTTGACATAGTGCGTCAGAGCACTCCTTCCCCTGTCTTTGTGCAGAAGAGCCACCGGCTACTGTCAGCCGAACAACCCCAGAGCCCCATCAAAGCCACGGGCGTCTGCGCCGTGTCGCTCGCCATCGGTCAGAGAGAATTCCTTCATTTCTTGAGTGTCATCCCCGGACTTCCTGACCCACTGGTCATTGGGGCAGACATCTTGGTCAGACTGGGAGCCCAACTGGACCTAGTCAACCGGGTCATCTGGACCCAAGCCGATGCTGCTAAGCACCCGTTCCAAGCTGACCCGGAACAAATGCGGTCAGGACAAACGATTCCCCAAGCCTGCCATGTCGCTAGCGAATTTGACATCGTCATTCCCGCTAGGACTGCTGGTTCCCCTCTTAAGCTGGTCATCATGAAAGACCAACAGTTTCGTAGCTCCCAGGCGTTCTTCCAGCCTCTCAGATTCTTCATGGAGCTCGATTTAGCCGTGTGTGGGACTCCGCTGCTTGAAGTGAGTCATCGTTCCGCTTACCTCCTGGTTCAAAACTCCACGCGGGACGCCATCACGATCCCCGCCCGTCGGCCTTTAGGCCTTCTGATAGATCAGGCATTCCATGACTTTGAACTCACCATTCCAGTCATCGGTGAGCTGCCAACGCCGGACACTCATTCCGATCCAGTGGAACCTCCCTGGATCACTCTTCCTTTCCACATGATCCGCGTCGAACCTCACGACATGCTTCGTGACGAGCGCATAGTCATGACCAGAACTGACACCCCGAAACACATGCTGGTGTATGCTCTTGCCACGCAATCGAGCAACGACACCCCTGCAACTGAGGTCGTTGATTCAGCTCTAGGTGAACCGTACCCAGGCTTTGAACGAGAAGTTCAACAACAGCTGGTGAAAGCTGACAGCCTGACCACGGACGCCCAGAGACGACAGCTCCGTGAACTGTTCTACGACTTCAAGGCGATCTGGGCGCGAGATTCTAATGACTGCGGAGTCACAGACATCCACACCGTCCGAATCCCAACAGATCCGAACGCTCCACCGACGTTCGTGCGGCAATATAAAATCCCGTTAGCCGCATACGACTCAATACAAGAAACACTGGACACTCTGCTGGAAAAGCAGATCATTCGTGAGTGTAACTCGACTTACAACTCCCCCTTGTGGCCGGTGCTGAAACCGAACGGCAAGTGGCGTCTCACCATTGACTATAGGCAGCTGAACAAGCAAGTGCCCTTGTCAAGATGGCCCATGATCCATCTGGATCAAGAACTTGCCAAGGTGAAGGGTGCAAAGTTCTTCTCCACCGCCGACGTGGCGAGTGGATTCTGGACCATGCGCGTGGATCCAGCTGACCAACACAAGCTGGCCTTTTCCTTTGGGAACCGCCAGCTAACTTTCAACCGATGTCCGTTCGGCTACGCGAACTCCCCCGCTGAATTCAACATCTTCTTGCATAAGGCAATGAGCGATGCCGCAGCTCGTGGCAACTTGATCTATGTCGATGACATCCTCATTAGGTCACAGACTTTTGATGCACACCTCGAAGAGATACGCCATGTTCTGTCTCAGCTGTCCAGAGCAGGAGCGAAGCTCTCTGTCACCAAAGGGCAGTGGTGTCGCACCAAAGTCGAATACGTTGGACTGTGCGTCGGGCCAGAGGGCATTGAACCCCAGTCGGGGAGGGTGCGGGCTATCCAAGACATCGAAGCCCCATCCAACGTACCCGAACTCAGGAGCTTCTTAGGGGTCTGCAACTACTCCCGACAGTTCATCGAGGACTACGCGGAGATAGCACGACCGCTCACCGAGCTCCTCCGAAAGGATAAACCCTTCCAGTGGAGTGAGCCTCAAGAACTCGCGTTCAAGAGCATGAAGCAGAAGCTCTGCTCTGCTCCCTGCCTCGCGTATCCCGACAAAGACAAACCGTTCTTCTTGGAGGCTAGTTTCTCCACCCACTGCCTGAGCGCTGCACTGTCACAGCAGCATGACAAAGATCGCCGTGTCGTAGCATACGCCAGTCGGCCCCTCAGTGCTGTGGAGTTTAAATTTTCAAACTGCGAAAAAGCCCTGCTGGCCACGGTCTGGGCCGTTGAACACTTTCGCAGCTACATTGGTGGCCAGAAGGTGGTGATAGAGACCAATCATCAACCGGTCTCGTTCTTGAACAGCCAGAGGCTGAGAGAGGGAAGAGTTTCGAACAGTCGCATCGCAGCTTGGATGATGGCATTACAGGGCTACAACGTCGAGGTGAAGTACGCCCAGAACCACAAGATGGCGCTTGGCCGAGGCCTGGCGGAATGCCAGCATTGCGACTGCGAGAATAGTCCAGATCAAACCGAACTAACAACCGTACCTGCTCTCCCCTCCGACCACCACTACTATGACGAGAACGTCTGCAAAGACCTCCCCACCGCTCACATAGATGGATGCTCATTCCATCATGAACGCAAAGTGCAAGCCGGTGTCGGTATCATATGGGCGAACGGCCCTATACAAGGGAAATACCAACATCGACTCGGGGCTAAGACTAGCCAATATGCGGAGGTAGCAGCCGTGCTCATCGTCCTGCAACAAGCTGCCCGTGAGAACATCAAGCGGTTAGTCCTCTGCTCTGATTCAAATTATGCCAGGCATAGCTTCGTCTCACACTTTCCCTCGTGGAAGGTGCAGGACATGAAAAACGCAAGGGGCAAGGAAGTGAAACACTCCGAACTCTTCCTAGCATGCGATCGACTCGTAACCGAACAGGGAATGTGCGTCTATTGGAAGAAGGTGAAGGGACATTCTCAAGTCCCAGGACCTGACAAAGTCGGTAACGATGAGGCAGATGGCCTCGCCAAAGCGGGAGCCGTAGACGGCCCCCTTTGGGAATTCCAGCCGTCATGGCTTCCCGAGACGCCACACCATAACGTAACCGCGATTACTCGCCGACAGGCTAGAGCAGGTCAAACTGACGCAGTACCCCAAGCAGGAACCGTGCAACTCGGTCGACTGCCCCAGGACGCCGACCTGGTGTCTATGCAGGAAAGGGATCCCGTGATCCACCAAATCCATAAGTTCCTTGCGGACCCCGTGGCGTCCCCAATTTCCCCACAAGAGTTGCAACAGTCCCGAGACTTAAATCACCTTCACAATCTCAAAAACTGCTTAAAACTCGAGAAAGGACTCCTGGTGTACACACCACGCAACCAGGGACCTCCCCGGTGGGTCGTGCCCACAGATCATAGGGGGGTCATGTTGCAGTACGCTCACGACAGCCCGTGCGGGGGCCATAGGAACGCTCAGGCGACCTACCAGACACTCCAACAGATTGTCTATTGGCCCTTCATGATTCAGGACGTTACCGAGTATGTCAAAGGGTGCTTGATTTGCTGCCAATTCCGACCAGCCCAACCGTTGAACCGCGCCCCACTGCAAAGCAAAGGCATCTCATTCCCCTGGTCTAATCTCCAGATAGACTGGGTCGGACCGGTGCCGAAATCGGCTCGAGGTAATAAGTACCTCCTGACCGTCACTTGCGCGTTCCCGAAGTGGGTGGAATGCTTGCCCGCCCCGAACGAAACCGCAGAGACCACCGCTCTCCTTCTTATGAACCATGTGTTCAGCCGTTGGGGCTTGCCCCTATCCATTGATTCTGACCGAGGTACTCATTTCACCGCAGAGGTCATGAGAGTGTTGTGGGAGATGCTCGGAGTCGAGGCAAAATTCCACATCGCGTATCATCCTCAGTCTTCCGGTCAGGTCGAACGTGCTAACCAAACCATCGTGAGCATGCTTCGCAAGTATGTTAGCCACCATGGCAAAGATTGGGACATCAAACTCCCTCTGGTGCTGATGGCCATTCGGTCCACTCCTCACCGCACCACCGGAGTCACTCCGTTCGAAATGATGACTGGGCGTGAAATGGTTCTTCCCTTACACCTCCTCTACCGACCAGAGGACCTAAGCGTTGCCACTGCGTACACCGCACACCAGTACGTCACCGACTTGCAACGCCACTTGCAGGCCACGTTTGCGTGGGCCCAGGAACACCTCGAAAAGAGTGCGAAAGGACAGAAAGCTTACTACGACAGAAAGGCGACACACCGTGAGTACGAAGTAGGCGACAGAGTCCTATACTTCAATTTCACCAAACCGGTAGGAGTAGCCAGAAAATTCTTACCCCGTTGGTCCGGCCCTTTCGAAATCGTCGGTAAACTGTCCCCCGTCGCCTACCGCATCAAAACTTCGAAGCCCAGCCAGGCGCCTTCGTATAGATGGGTCCATAGCAACCAAATAAAGCTTTTTGAGCAGTCCACACTCCATAGGGGGGTGGACAAACAATAAGTTATAGCCTGCCCAACTTAGTTGCATGCCTCTCAATCCATAAGCGTGCATCTATAAGTAACCACCCTTGTTACCACTCAAATCGGAATAACAAACTCCTGTATGTTGCAGAATGGCCCCTCTCTGGATCCTCGGCATCTTCCTAGTCCTGCAGACCACATTGGCCGGTAACATAGTGGAACCAGGTCCGCCGAGTGGCATTGTTCTCCAAGATGCCCCAGGACTGCTCCTCACCAATTGCCGCGTCCATACCCAGCGCGTGTACACCCGCCTCGATCCTTGGGACGTGTACCGTAAGCATTTTAGATCGCCCACACAAACAAACCTCGAAACCGGGCCTGACTCCGAGATTGGGTCCAACATCGAACACGCCAAGCGTACCACAGTTCACATGCTCGAACAGTTACAGAAGTTCATAGTCACTGAGGAGGAACTCAGCGGCAAAACACGCCCTAAACGGTTCCTCGGAGGACTACTTACTGCTGCATCCGCCATTGGCTCTCTGTTCTCAATGGGCCTGTCTGCCGTTAACACCGTTAGCCTGACCGCGGTCAAACGAGAAATGAACATTCTTAAGGAAGAAATGCCAGAAATCAAGGGTAGACTACTAACTCAACAGGAGGAGCTGCAGGGCCTAGGCAAAACCCTGCAGGGAACCATACTAACCGTTAACATGCATTCTACATTAATCAAGAACACAGTACATGCCGTAGACAGGCTAGCAGCAATCATGAGAAGCGAAGTCAAGTATGTCCGAGTAATCCGAGACCTAATGCAGGACCTGATGAGAGAAGTAAGTAGCTCTCTCAGCACCCTGAGTGGAGGTAAAATCCCACCATATTTGATACCCCTCAGCATGGTTGACAGCATACTCCGATCTACTACCACGACTAACGTTTACTCATCACAGATTCATCTGGCTTATAGTCTTGGCAGTGCTATCCCCATTTTTGTGAACCCTCAAAACCTAGAAATAGGCTTCATCCTCAATCTCCCCGTTATTGAACGGCAAAACATATACAGAATCAAATCTGTCCTTAATGTAGGTTTCTGGAACAACGACGTACACGTACGTTTGCAGACACCTTCCACCATAGCCTATCACGATGACAACCCCTCTATCTACCTCGTCCCTAACTTAGACATGTGCACCTCTACCAAAGATATCCACTGGGTCTGCCCCAGCAATCCCTTTATCCGAGACACCACAGACCGTCTCTGTGGATTGACAAAAGTCCCCGATCAGAAGTGTGCAGGCAAATTGTCTATTAAAGATGAAGGAATAGGAACTAGAGTAGAAAGAGCTGGTAATCGGTGGCTAATCAACACTCCCCAAACTGAGATTCTGGTATCATATGATCAACATAACACTGCCACTAGAATGAAGATCCCTAACGAAACCTCTCTCCTAAGTGTCCCACTAGGAGCCACTGTTCACGTGGGTGACATCACCCTCCATCACCTTAGCGCTGACCAGTATGAGACCGAGATAGAAATGCCCGATGCCTTCCCAGGTCACGAACTTGAGATAAACTCCACCCTCCAAGCACAACTACTGCTGGAAGGGACCAAAACCGTGCAATTCGATCTTAAGCCCACTGGCATCGCTACCACTTTCTTGAATAACCGCGCAAACCCTTCGTCCGATCAAGGATCTTTAATAAGCCGAATTGCGCTGGGATTTCTAGCTAGCGGTTGGGTTATCACAGTCTTCATAGCCATCACTCTACATAGGTACATACTGACACTACACCGCAAACTGGACAAAACGATCTACGCACCTGAGAAATTAGATCGTGGCATTGTCCGATTCTCCATCAGGCCTAAGGCCTCCACTAACTTTCTTGAAGAGTAGGCTTGCTAACATGCTAACTAACCTCTCTTTTCCATTTTCCTTTATGGAGTGTTGATTATTTTTGTTTGCTGTGTGAAATATTGTATGTAGAAGGTAGTTAAGTAGCCATAGTGTAATTGTTTTCATGTCCAAGTGCCTATGCTTTCATGCCCAAGTGCCTATGCATCTTATGGACTGTATGAAATGAATTGAACTGTGTCTGAAAGACTTTTCACAGAAAGGACCCTTGGAACTACCTCATTGTGGAACTACCTCATTGTGGATTACTAGGGACCGTGGGTCGCAGACTAAACACCATGTGCCCATAGGGTATCACTCCTTTCAGCGCCTATGGCCAAGGGGGGAATGTTAGTAACTCGCCAGCGCCCCCTATAACGATCCCACAATTCCTTGCGCGCTCCACCCGGATGTGATGTAAAGTGGAACTGCTTTAACTGTATCGAGAGCGCCTCGATTCGTCCTCTCGTGTTCTGACTACTGGAGTGGTCGGACGGACTGTAGGCACGCTCGCCTACAGTGTTGAGACTAACCGCTATTGTCTGAGAACAGCCTGTTCAAATTAGTTTCGGCCGAACTTTTGAACGACCCGCTAAGTTTCAGCGATATAGTGGTTTTGATTCTAAACCTTTGCAAAGTTTAACTACAGTTAAGTAGTTTTCCACGCTAAGAGGCATTTGCGGACAGCTTCGCTCCTCTCAGCCTTTTTCTCGTCGACGCATCACCGGAGGTTTCTCCTGAAGCACCGTGGGCCAGCTAGGCCTCCATCTCCCTGCTTCGTTAGCCGCGGTTGGACGCAACGCGCTGCTAACCTCCTCTCCTCGGACTGCGACCCTCAGCGCGGACATCGGAGAAAGAACTTCCATCGCATTGAGTAGGCACTTGGGCAAATTTTTAATTTGTAGCTTATTCAGATGGTTGTTAGGGTCATGTTTAAGCTTTGAGCTATTTAGCATACCCGCTCAGACACGGAAGGTGTTTGTTTGTTTTTATTGTTTGTTTTGGTTCTGTTTTTTTCTTTGAACTTGTTAGACAGGGTATCTTGCATGATATCTTTCCTTAACTCCATTGCTAGCTTCCCTATCTGATTAGCAGCGCAGCGACAAGTTTGTTATTTTAAGCTCCGAGGCTAGACCGCTACAAGGCCTAGTCCTCTCCATCCAACACACACACACACACTCTCTCTCATTCTCTCTCTCTCTCTCTCTCTCTCGCGTTGAGTTCTTTGCCTAGATAGTCTGTTGGAAATTGTTGTTAAGTGCAGTGTTTGGATCCAGCTGTAGCGTGGTCAGATTCTCCTTAGCAACTTATTGCTAGCTACCTCAGGGTGATACGCTAGCTCGTAGGCTTGTGTTCTCGACTAGGCCTGCAGGCGCCATTTTTCCGACGCCATTTTGTCACCTCCCTCATTGAGTTACCTGTGATACGACACCTAGGCACTGACCGCCATTTTGTTTAAGCATTGCCAGAGTGGCTAGTCATTAGCATCTGCCCACAGATACCTACACAAAGCACACATTAGCCACAGAGCTAATCCTTTGTTCTATTTAGCTAACATTCCTTTGTTTTAGCTAACATTCCTTTGTTTTAGCTAACGACAAGCTAGGTCACACACACACACACACACACACACACACGCATCGGCTTGCCCTAGCCTCACACACACGCACACACAAGGGATTCTTTTCTTTTTCCTTCTATCTCTTTCTCTCTCTCTTTCCCTCAAATTTATAGTCCAGGTGTAATTGTTCCATTGTTTGTCTTGTTATTACCTTTGCCGACATTGAATGTATTTTGAGATTATTATTATTAGTGAGTAGTAGACAAATAAAAGCTAATAAAATTGAATTGCATTTTACTTGTTCCTGTTGTTTATTCACAAGGTCAACTATTTAGAACTCCTTTTTCCTTCAGAATTTAGCTTTTGTATACAACTGGGTTTCCCATCTAATACAGAGCTACCATTAATCTTGAATGTAACCATTCACGGTGAGTATTAAGATTAATAATTTAAGATTTTATGAGACTGATCTTTATTTATAAATTGATTAATTTAATTATCAATTATTACATAATTTATAATTTAATTAATCCCAATTCAACCTACAATCGTAAGGACTTACCTGAGGAAAACGCTAATTACACCCGCATGTGTGTATGTGTGTGTGTGTGGTGCCCAGTTTATATCTGGTAAGAGTTCATTGCTAATTAAAGCTCTGTTTGCTGCGGATTAAGTTGAACTTTTGAGCTTGAACATGAACACGCTTTTATCTGCTTCTCACCTTGCAGGAGCGCCGGCAAACCTACAGTACGCGATAAAACAAACCCAGTTTGGGCTCGAACACTCACACCAGGACACGATAAGATCAAGATGAAAGAAAACTCATCTCGCAGTTTCAAGTAGCAACAGGATAAAAGGATGAAAGATCTGCCAAGAAAGCCAGATTAGAAGAAGCGCGAGAAACCTTAGCAAATTTGGATACACAAGGAGAACAATGTGGGTCAACTTTGCTAGGTGAGATATTAGCGATGCCGTTCCAGTAACTTCGCTTTACTTATACCTTTTTTTTTTTAGAACGAGATAGTTCACACTGATATCAGGGTGTTCAATCTCTGGTAACGAGGCTAAATCCTCCATATAATTGGACAGCTTGAATATGGTATATGGCTCAAAGTCACAAATTTCAACTTTCTCTCTGAATCTTGACTTGACCGAGGCCTCCAGAGAATCATAACATTTGGAGAAAGTCAGAGATGCTTGACAGTTATTGTTCGCACGAGACGGCATTTTGCATTTGTAGATCATCCAACATGGCGGCGGATGCGCACGGCACATTCTTTTGTCACGTGGTTGCGCACGAAGAATTAAGACTAAACTCTCGCGGTTACCAGAGGACTAGAGCCCCATTGTAACCCAAGCAATGTAATAGGTGAGAGGCCGAGGGCTACTGAAACGGAGATCAGCGCCGCATGCGGCATAGGAAGGACTTTTTCATCATTACATCCTTTCAACTGCTTGATTTCCTATCAAGGTTTCTTCTTCATGTCATCTCAGAGTTTTTTTTTTTCTTGCCACTGTTACCCCTGCCTTGCTCATTAGGGATCTAACACTACGTTCAGACTGCAACCTGAAACGACCCATATCCGATTTGTTGTGAAATCCGATTTTTTTGTTAGGCCGTTCACATTACCAATTATATGAGACTTGTATGCGATCTCCAATATGAACGGAAAACGACCCAAAAGTGTCCCGCATGCGCAAATTGACACGTAATAAGCACATCTACGTAATGTGTAAACAAAAAAAAAGCGCACTCTTCAAGTTTAATGATTTTTTGTTTGTTTGTTTAATTATCTGGTTAGTGTTAAAGTGTGAGGTCTCGTGTGTGTTTTTGTTTCTGAACTGAAATGAAAACGTGTAGCCTGGTAACGAGGGTTGACTCCTAAATGTCTCTCTAATTTCTATATAAGTGCACTACTTGTTACTAGGAAGTAATGGATTTTTAAACTCTATATAGTGCACTCGAGCTTCAGTAGGCAGTCATTTGGGATACGGCCGCTGTATTACCAAACTCTTAATTCAGGCTTAATAATTTGCACATATTTATTTCGTCATATTAACAAACTTTTTCTACATTTTTATAAATATTTATTTAGATTGTTTATAGCCAGCTGAATTCTGCAACTTCTCTCAGCGCTGGCTCAAGGTGCAGAAACACCAGTGCAGTTTGCGATGGAGATGAGGCGAGACCTGGCGATGTGGTTTTTGTGGCGGCGGCGGAACTCAAACAATAATCTGATTAATGTGGGCAGCAGACTAATGAGACCGAAGGGTTGTAGATGTCTGATAAAAAAAGAAAAAACTAACAATATTCAATATAAGACATAATGAACGTAATCGAAAGAGACCGAAGGTGTCAAATTACTGGAAATTTCCAGAACAATCTTATAATCTTGTAATACAGGATGGTTTAAGTTATAAATCAGTTATAGAAACTGTTTTATTTAATCAGGCGAACAGATCAACAACCAGGTCCCTACCAAATCCACCATTAGCTTGATCAATTCTATAAAAGTCTATTTAAATTCTGAAAACTGTACAAACGTTGTTGTTTTCCACCAAAGAGGCGGGATTAGCCAACGCAGAATAGTGACGTTTGTCTCTTGTTGATGACGTGTAGGTCGCATGAATGCGACCTGTCCGGTCAGACTGCAGTCGCATGTGAAAATATCGGATATGCATCGGATTTAAGACCGCATATCCAAGCGGCCTGGGTCGCATGTGAAAAAATCGGATCTGTGTCGTTCAGATTGTCAATAACAAATCGGATACAGTTCGCATATGGGCAAAAAAATCAGATATGGGTCGTTTCAGGGTGCAGTCTGAACGTAGTCTAAGTCTACATCTAAAGTTCTGTAGATCTGCTTTGTGACCATTTGTATTGCTAATGTTCAGCGGGGTTCTTTTGTGATGCCTCACCATTCGGTGATACCAGCAACAAACTGCACAGTCATCCGTCACAAAAAAGAAGTTTATTCAAGTGCGCTTCTAGTATACTTCTTTGAAACTAAAAATAACAGAGTATGCTTTCAGTTTACTTTTTATTTACTTATCAGAGATATACATAATAAAAATACACATAAGTATACTTGGCTTATAATGAAAAGTATATAGAAAAGTCTAAGTATATTAAGCTTAAACTTTTGATCAAGATATACAGTGGTGCTTGAAAGTTTGTGAACCCTTTAGAATTTTCTATATTTCTGCATAAATATGACCGAAAACATCATCAGATTTTCACACAAGTCCTAAAAGTAGATAAAGAGAACCCAGTTAAACAAATGAGACATGAATATTATACTTGGTCATTTATTTATTGAGGAAAATGATCCAATATTACATATCTGTGAGTAGCAAAAGTATGTGAACCTTTGCTTTCAGTATCTGGTGTGACCCCCTTGTGCAGCAATAACTGCAACTAAACGTTTGCGGTAACTGTTGATCAGTCCTGCACACCGACTTGGAGGAATTTTAGCCCATTCCTCCATACAGAACAGCTTCAACTCTGGGATGTTGGTGGGTTTCCTCACATGAACTGCTCGCTTCAGGTCCTTCCACAACATTTCCATTGGATTAAGGTCAGGACTTTGACTTGGCCATTCCAAAACATTAACTTTATTCTTCTTTAACCATTCTTTGGTAGAATGACTTGTGTGCTTAGGGTAATTGTCTTGCTGCATGACCCACCTTCTCTTGAGATTCAGTTCATGGACAGATGTCCTGACATTTTCCTTTAGAATTCGCTGGTATAATTCAGAATTCATTGTTCCATCAATGATGGCAAGCCGTCCTGGCCCAGATGCAGCAAAACAGGCCCAAACCGTGATACTACCACCACCACGTTTCACAGATAGGATAAGGTTCATATGCCGAAATGCAGTGTTTTCCTTTCTCCAAACACAACGATTCTCATTTAAACCAAAAATTTCTGTTTTGGTCTCATCCATCCACAAAACATTTTTCCAATAGCCTTCTGGCTTGTCCACGTGATTTTTAGCAAACTGCAGACGAGCAGCAATGTTGTTTTTGGAGAGCAGTGGCTTTCTCCTTGCAACCCTGCCATGCACACCATTGTTGTTCAGTGTTCTCCTGATGGTGGACTCATGAACATTAGCCAATGTGAGAGAGGCCTTCAGTTGCTTAGAAGTTACCCTGGGGTCCTTTGTGACCTCGCTGACTATTACATGCCTTGCTCTTGGAATGATCTTTGTTGGTCGACCACTCCTGGGGAGGGTAACAATGGTCTTGAATTTCCTCCATTTGTACACAATCTGTCTGACTGTGGATTGGTGGAGTCCAAACTCTTTAGAGATGGTTTTGTAACCTTTTCCAGCCTGATGAGCATCAACAACGCTTTTTCTGAGGTCCTCAGAAATCTCCTTTGTTTGTGCCATGATGCACTTCTACAAACGTGTTGTGAAGATCAGACTTTGATAGATCCCTGTTCTTTAAATAAAACAGGGTGCCCACTCACACCTGATTGTCATCCCATTGATTGAAAACACCTGACTCTAATTTCACCTTCAAATTAACTGCTAATCCTAGAGGCTCATATACTTTTGCCACTCACAGATATGTAATATTGGATCATTTTCCTCAATAAATAAATGACCAAGTATAATATTTTTGTCTCATTTGTTTAACTGGGTTCTCTTTATCTACTTTTAGGACTTGTGTGAAAATCTGATGATGTTTTAGGTCAGGGGTCACCAAACTTTTTTCTCTGAGGGCCACATTGTCGTTCCTGACTGTGATGGGGGTCTGGGGTCGGGTCAGCTATATAACATAGAATTGTATGACCCAGACAAATATGACCACCAGCAGGCCTCATTGTGTAGTAGAGATTACTAGCCTGGCACAGCCATCCCCACTACTATATCCACACTACTATATCAACACTTGATTCCTGGCACATATTTGTTTATCTTTACTAGTGGTTTGCAAAAGTAGTAATCGAGTCTTCACACTTTGTTTTCATTTGAAATACCACAGATATTCCATTTATTTATTTTCTAATAAAAATAACATCAAAGCTGTCAAGGTAAGAAACATCTGCCGAGTTGAGGTGATTGACCCTGGCAAAGGTGAGTGGAAAATTATAAATTGTAGGTAGGCCTGTTGATATTAATAATAATAATAATAATAATAATAATAATAATTGTGTGCAGCACTTAATAAAGGTCAAATAAATAGGTCTATAAAATAAATACATTTTAAAAAACAGTGAAATTATAATAATATGAGCAATAGATCAATAGATCACAGCAGTTGTGCTGTGTCCTGCACGTCATTGCTCTCATCCATGGCCAAAGCAAAAAAACTCGAATTCTGATGCTCTCTCATTCAGCTGGTCATACACGTTGTCCCCCAAATCTTCGGTTCGCCTGGTCATAGTAGGTGCGGAGAGACTCACTGCGTTGAGCGCATCCTTCTTGTCGGGACACACCTCCTCGGCCACAGTAAGCATGCATACTTTAACAAATTCCCCATCAGTAAACGGCTTTCCATGGGTAGCTAGTAGGTGAGCTACCTGATAGCTAGCTCGGACAGCAGCCTGGTTGATCTGGGTTTGGTGAAGGAATACATTCTGTTGTGCAGCCAGTCTGCATTTCATCCTCCGAATCCTGTCTTCTCTTGTTTGCCCTCACAAACTAGCATACTCTTTGTGGTGGGTTTCGTAGTGACGACGCAGATTATATTCTTTGAAAACCGACACACTTTCTTTACATACAAGACAAACTGCCCGGTCCTTACACTGAATGAAAAATAATCGGTGGTCCACTGCTCTTTAAAAACTCTGCACTCTGTCAACTTTTCGCTTACCGCAAGCCATTTTGCTGTCCTGAACACTGACAGTTCTCTGTGCGTGCGCTGCCTGTCACTGCTTGATCGTGAGCATATGATGAAAATTCGGAAAATATGAATAGTTCATTTTATAACTAAATATCAATTTTAATTGATAAAATCAACAAAATACAAGATGCAGACATGTTATTATTTGCCAAAAAGCAATTTAAAAAAAAATAGGCCATGACCACTTTTGGGGATTGCCTCATAGGGCCGGTTCAAGTGGTGGGGGGCAGAGGGGCTGGGGGGCCAGTCAAAGGGGGGTGGCGGGCCGGAGTCAGCCCGCGGGCCGTAGTTTGATGACCCCTGTTTTAGGTCATATTTATCCAGAAATATAGAAAATTTTAAAGGGTTCATAAGCTTTCAAGCACCACTGTAATTAACAAAAGTGTAAGAAAGTATTAAAATATTTGTGCCTTATGTTTACGTGTACTTGCCCTGTAGTTGTGCTTCAGCATTGTTGACTCTTAGGTATGTCTGTGGTTCGATATCAGGGTTTTTTTTTTATTTCTCCTGAGTGGGATAATTACATCTTTTCAATTTATTTATTTTTCTTTAGAGCTTGGATGTCAATTCCAGTTGTCACTGCTATGTTTTTATATTTTGGCATTTAGTACAATGTTACTTTTAATTTTAATTTTTAAAGAAAATGAATATGTTCTTCATCCTGAGTATCTGTTATTATTTTGTGAATCCTTACCTTTATAACTTCATTGTAACTTAAGGTACAAAACACTTAAGTTGTCTACTGGTAGTGTGCGTGAGGTAAGGGTTCGGGCTCGAAAACTAATAGTATACCTAGAAGGGGAATTGCAGTAAACTTCAAAACTAGAAAAGTGAACTAGGTGTATATAACCAGTAACTAATAGTATATTTCCAATATGCTATAAAGTATACTTTCATAAACTAAAAAGTGGACTAGAAATTTGTGTAACGAGTAAACCAGTAGTATATTTCCAGTATACGACAAAGTATCCTTTAGTAAACTAAAAAGTGGACTAGAAGTATAAAACAAGTAAACTCATAGTATATTTCCAGTACACTATGAAGTATGCTTTTGTAAACTAAAGAGTAGACTACAAGTATAGAACTAGTAAACTATTAGTATATAAGTTTACTTGTGGTATACTTGCAGTACAAAAAAAATACTAGTTGTATACTCAAAGTTTACTTTTGTTAGACTTAAAGTATACTTTTTATAAACTAAAAGTGGGCCAATTTAGTCCCAAGAAGTATTACATTAGTTTACTTACAAGTATACTGCAAGTACATTGATATCAGTATACTTGGAACACAAAAGTATACTTAAGGAAATATACTTTAACTTTACTTAAGTATAATTAAGAAAATGAACTTGAAGTATACTTCTTTTTGATAAGGGATTACTCAAACACTTGTGCAAGCAAGAAATAGAGACAAAGGTTGCAATCTGATGATCAATGAAAACTTGGGTTTCCAATTAGAGACAAATAATTAACAGTTATTCCACGAAATCAGGTCGTACATGAGCTGATAGCTGATGAGACACGTAGCATGAGTCAGCTATAATCCGTGTATGACGAGATTGGGTGGAATAACTGTTTTATTCTATCCACGTTCACTGGATTTTGAGAAATGGAGCATTTTTATTTATTTATTTTTGCAAATTAGATGAAGAAAAACTTTATAGAAAACGTCCGACAAAATCATTTCCGCTTAGAATGTAAACAAACTGGCAAAATGACAGGAGCAATTTGTGAAAAATGTGAAGATAATAATAATAATAATAATAATAATAATAATAATAATAATAATTTAAAATAAAAAAAGATACATTCTTACGATCAAATACTTTCATTCTATATTTTGTTGCTTTTTTTTGTATATTTTGGTGTTTTGTTCTCGAGTAGTTTTTATTTCGTCCTCGGTTGGTTCAGCAACATGCTCCACCATTTTGTTTTTCTCTTCTCACGGTAGACCTGTATATGAGCTGACATCCTATTAGTAGAGTAGCCCGTCAGAGCACACGATTGCTCATATCCAGTGAATGTGGATAGAATAAATAGTCGATATCATTTCCTGAAAGGAGAACTGAAGTCATTTTTCAACTTGGTTCATTTCTTAATTAACGTGTTATTCAATTACGTTTTCGGTTTTAGTAACCTTATATCGTGACTCGTACTGGCAACTATCCATCCATCCATCCATCCATCCATCCATCCATTATCTGTAGCCGCTTATCCTGTTCTACAGGGTCGCAGGCAAGCTGGAGCCTATCCCAGCTGACTACTGGCGAAAGGCGGGGTACACCCTGGACAAGTCGCCTGGGTCAAGTCGCCTGGACAAGTCGCCATCACAGGGCTGACACATAGACACAGACAACCATTCACACTCACATTCACACCTACACTCAATTTAGAGTCACCAGTTAACCTAACCTGCATGTCTTTGGACTGTGGGGGAAACCGGAGCACCCGGACGAAACCCACACGGACACGGGGAGAACATGCAAACTCCGCACAGAAAGGCCCTCGCCGGCCACGGGGCTCGAACCCAGGACCTTCTTGCTCTGAGGCGACAGTGCTAACCACTACACCACCGTGCCGCCTGTATTGGCAACTAATTGCAATTAAATATTATACTTATCGGCCTATTCAGTTTTTAGCCATGTTGAATGTAGTTTGTTTGGTCCACTGCAGGCGTCGCTTATCCGTGCGATCTTCACGAGACTTGTACGAGACTTTGAAACGTCAAGTGTCAGCCAGGTGTCAGTGCCGCCATTTTGAAAACTGTTTTCCAAACGAAGTATTGCACAAAAACGAGTTTAAATGACGATTACTGCCTACTTTTTTCAAACTTTCCTGATTGCTATCAAAACAAACAAAACTTCCGGCTTGATTACATCAGCATTCGAAACAGGGCGCGCGCGTCTTTTGACAATGTTGGCGGATGTCGGTCGCTTTGATTTCAGCTGTACACTTTACTTCCGTCCTATGATGTCTCGCACAGGTCTCAACGAATCTCGTTTACGGCCGTTGCTTTGACATATGGACTGATATATTACAGAGCATATTTCAAACGCTCATAACTTGCTATAGCAGTGACAAAATAGCGACCAAAAATGCATTCCAATATTTAATAAAATGAGATAAATAGAATTTTGATGATAAAAAAAGTCAGTTCCCCTTTAATGTGGGCACAGTAAGGGCTACTAGAGGATGCTGTTCAACTCTAAAATGAGAAATAGGACACTCTGCGGCCTCACAGACCTCACGGTATTCCCGTACAAGGATTGTGAAGCCACAAGTGTGTTGTTTGAGACGGGGCCGTAGCCCAGCTCCAGCTCTACTCTAACCATATAAACATGATAAATAGCTTTTCCTTGTTGAGATCAATGCGCTACTGCTACTGCACCCTTATTGCTGCTGTTAGCAAATGTGTGAGGGATCAAAACAGGACAAACAACTCTGCCTTTGTGTAGGCATCCTTTAAAAAAAAACACTAATGTGTATTTAATTGCAACTCATTTGTAACGATCACGATGGGGGATAAGGCATATAATGGGTGCATCTTAAAGAGATTGATTCCGGTGAAGCACAGAAACAAAAAAACAAAAAAAAAGAGTTTAGTCACAGAAGACGCTCAGTGTGTGACTGGAGAGGTAATGATGAACTGATATTCAAGTGCTTCAATTATTCAATGCTGTGACAGAGAAATAATTCTCCTCTAAAAAGCAAAGAACGATTCACTGCCACTCGAATACCTCAACCTTATTTATAGTTGTGAACAGTATTCATGAAGACAACAGAAGAATACATTAAGGTAGGATAAGGAGGATAAGAGGATCAAAAGATAAGTCTTGGATGTCTTTCGGAATAATAAACATTCCAGCGGTACCACTTGAGCCACAGCTCCTGTCAGTACATACACAATCCTTTACCCGTCATTGTTCTTATTGTCATGATGACTACATTTGTATGTATAATCTGCACCTAACATGCACTCAAAAAAGAAAAAAAAAATCAGTCTGGAAATCAAAAACTAAGAGATCGCACAGCTTCAGGCATCTTGAAGAATAATAGATGGTCTCTCCACTCTAAACATCTGTTCCACATTGCCCAGATCCTCCTGAATGGCTAATCTCTCCGCGATGCTTACCAAAGGCTAAAAGCACAATCATCAATCAATCATCAATCATCCCTCTATCAGCTGGCACAGCTGGTCTGAAAATGAGTCACGGTTGCTATAGTAACAAGGCAACAACAACAACAACAACAAAAAACAGGGGGAAAATGGAATCTCTTAGTGACGTCACAGTACTGAAAGCCTAAACTACTCGATATTTCTCTCATGTATCATGCATCATACCTGTACCTAAAAGCACCAAGGCAGCTGCACATTATCATGTAAGGTGACAGATGACGGATCGAATCACAGAAAAAGAGTGTTTATCTATCAATTAGGCAGGCAAACAGTACAGGAGGTGAAGACAGAGTCAGGAAACATGCCAGGGTCATACGAGGCGCAAGCAGAATATCAGCAGTAATGATTAGCAGGGTCAAGAAAACAGAAAACAAAGTCAAGAACCAGAGTATCAATACAGAATAACAGGCTTGGTGACGTCAGATGCGAGGTACTGCGCGTATACTTCGCCAAGTCTGTGTGTGTTCAGAGTCTTTATAAGCGTGCGCTGTGATTGCACTCTAATCCGGAACAGGTACATGGTAATTAGTCCTTGCAGCGTGCGCTGCACAATTAGAGTGTAAATGTGCATGGACATGAGACACATAATGCAAGAAATTAAATAAATATACAATTAATAAACCACATTAAAAGAAAAATCACTATTAAAGTATATGTAGAATACGAAAAACAAGAAAGTACATGCAATTAAAAGGAATCCTAATGGCCAGACTAAAAAATAAGTAATTATCCTAAACGCTAAACATTACCACCTTGAATTTCTAACCTCTGCATCAAAGTGAAATTTTATGAAATCCCAACAGACCTGCAATCTGTATCAATCTGTAATCTCAATAAACGAGGAGGAAGATAAAAGATCACAGGTTCATTTAACAAGTAGGGAATTAACTAAAACATTCTTTATTTAACAATTATTCGCTGAAGGAGAAGTGATTATTCTATCCACGTTCACTGGATATGAGCAATCGCATGCTCTGATTGGCTAGTCTACTACTAGGATATCAGCTCATATACCATGGGTAGAGAAAAACAAAATGGCGGCACGTGTTGCTGAACCAACCGAGGATGAAATAAAAACTCTGCTCGAAAACAAAACCCCAAAAAAGAAAAAAAAGCAACAAACTATGGAATAAAAGTATTTGATGGTAAGAGTGTTTCTTTATTCTCATCTCATCTCATTATCTCTAGCCGCTTTATCCTTCTACAGGGTCGCAGGCAAGCTGGAGCCTATCCCAGCTGACTACGGGCGAAAGGCGGGGTACACCCTGGACAAGTCGCCAGGTCATCACAGGGCTGACACATAGACACAGACAACCATTCACACTCACATTCACACCTACGCTCAATTTAGAGTCACCAGTTAACCTAACCTGCATGTCTTTGGACTGTGGGGGAAACCGGAGCACCCGGAGGAAACCCACGCGGACACGGGGAGAACATGCAAACTCCACACAGAAAGGCCCTCGCCGGCCCCGGGGCTCGAACCCAGGACCTTCTTGCTGTGAGGCGACAGCGCTAACCACTACACCACCGTGCCGCCCTGTTTCTTTATTTTCAACAATTATTATTATTATTATCATATTTTTCACAAAGGGGCGGCACGGTGGTGTAGTGATTAGCGCTGTCGCCTCACAGCAAGAAGGTCCGGGTTCGAGCCCCGTGGCTGGCGAGGGCCTTTCTGTGCGGAGTTTGCATGTTCTCCCCGTGTCCGTGTGGGTTTCCTCCGGGTGCTCCGGTTTCCCCCACAGTCCAAAGACATGCAGGTTAGGTTAACTGGTGACTCTAAATTGACCGTAGGTGTGAATGTGAGTGTGAATGGTTGTCTGTGTCTATGTGTCAGCCCTGTGATGACCCGGCGACTTGTCCAGGGTGTACCCCGCCTTTCGCCCGTAGTCAGCTGGGATAGGCTCCAGCTTGCCTGCGACCCTGTAGAACAGGATAAAGTGGCTACAGATAATGAGATGAGATGAGACATTCCATTTTTCAAAATCCAGTGAATGTGGATAGAATAAAACAGTTATTCCGCTCAATCTCGTCGTACATGGTGTCAGGGATAGGTAGCAGACAGATGCAAGTGCAGAAGTGTTTATTGAGAATAGTGTGACAATCAGGCAAACAATCCAAATCGATAGACAAGTTCATAAACATGAAACTAGCAAAAGGTCGGGCGAGGCACAAACAGACTAAATCAGGCAGAGACAAAAGCGGAAACGAGGAACAGGAACAAGGATCAGAAAACCAGGAAATCTACACGGGAACTACGGCTCGGTAATGCGCACTAACGTAACGTAATGCTTTGCACTGAATGTGCGTAGACACAGTCCTTATATAGAAGCGTAGATTGTGCCGTAATCGTGCGCAGATGAGCACAGTTAACAGCGCGCGTGTAAGAGTCCGCTCTGCGCGCGTGCAGTCCGGAGCGTGCCCGAGAATCCGACTGGTGTGTGTGGCAAAGCGCGCAGGACTGACACATGGCTTATAGCCGACTCGGTGCTACGCGCCTCGTCGGCTATCGGCTCATGTACGACTCGATTTCGTGGAATAACTGTTAAATCTATCGCACCAGCATTACCTTGACTAGAAGTGTAGGATTTTATTGATATCCATTACTCATAAGAATGGCTTAATTAAGGACATTTACATCAGGTTTCATTCATGCCTCAGTCAAGCAGAGGATATTAAAGCAATCACTCACAAAAGAAGCCTCGGAGAAACTGAATCTGACACAAATCTGGCCAAGTTTTAGATTCCAAAATATGGGTTTCATAATTTTCAAGCAGGTTAACGCTGTCTTTTTTCAGTGGGTACAAAATGATTACGTTTTTTTTTTTAGCCAGTAGGGTCAGAGTATCTCTCCTTTGTACTGACAACAACATAAAGAAACTAATAAAACTCTTTCATACGTTGTCTCAGCTCCTTTTACGACATGTTGAACAGAAGGTTCTATGTGCCGGGGGCGGAGTGCAGATCTGTAGCCACGGACTGAGGACAGAAGACTATAGTGGTGCTGTGTTTTATTAGCCTCATAAACAGCTGTAAAATGGAGCAGTCCTAGTAAAGAGGCTTGAGGAACACCATATTTGCCCTTTGTACGGTATGTTCAAAAGAACCACAGTGATTGGTAACGATCACTCAAATACAGTGAGGTCTGGTCACGATGATGTAAGGGAGAGATAAAAATCTAACATCGAGAGAAAAATAATGAAACTGTCAATGTTGAGTCGTGCATTATATCACAAGGTTTCATAGATGGCATAATAAGAATGATGTAGGGAAAACTACTACACCTGCATGCACTTAAAGACAGACGGGCAGCTGATTTCAAGAATGAGTTCTAATTTATCATGATTTCTGTTTTTTAAAAAAAGAGAATTCAAGTCCGTAATTCTGTAAAGGATCATGGCATGTTTCCTCGGAATACCAAACATGGAAAACAGAATGGTTTTGTCATTTGTTCATTGAATTGACAATTTAGTTGGGGAGGGAAAAAAAGGATGATGTTCCTTATACCTGTGACTGTATTTGACATGTGTCTTCTCAATTAGATCAGGGCTTGACATTAAAGGTAGTCCAACTGTCCGGGACAACCAAATGTTTGGTCCAGACAAGTCAAAATAATAATAAGAAGAAGAAGAGAAGAAGAAGAAGTTCAGCTTATATACTGTAGTGTCTTTCTCACACCCAAGGTCACTTTACAATTACAAAAAAAAAGTCCACCAAAAGAGGGTCAGGATGTAATTCCAATGACATAGCTACCCACAGTCCCACCAAAAGGCATACAAAGATAAACCCCACACCGCCTGCACAGACGCCGTGATGCCGTCGGGCATCATCGCTTGCAACACTGCACCATGGATCCACAAAGCGAGCACAGAAGCACCGCCACACAGAGCGCTGGTATGTCCTAAACCACCTGCAAAGCCACCACGACACCATCGGGTAACATCGCTCGGAACACTGCGCCAAGTACAGAAGCACCGCCGCACAGAGCGCCGGACAACCCCGATGTTAAAAGAGTAACGAGCTCACTGCAGTCCGTAGCGAGAAGCACAGGCATCACCCACAGCAGACCAAGGCCTGAAGGAAACCAACGCCCAAACCTGGGTCTGGAGCTACGCCACAACCGGCGGACAAAACATTCAAACAAAAAACAAACATCAAACTACACAAACACAAAAAGAACAAGAAGACAGAGTCATCTATATCCCCTGCCTTATATACCAAGTTTCAAGATATTATTCGTCACATTTTTCAAGTTGTGCTGCAGGAAACCAGCCCGACCTCTTTACACTGACCTCAGCAGCCCATGGCATAAACCCACCGGACCTTTGGTCCAGGTGAGCTAAAAATTTACATTTCTCACATTTCTTAGCATCAAAAGGCACAAATACATTACTTAATCAACACATACTCCAACTTTCAAGACCAAACCACTCATAGTTTTCAAGTTCTGCTCCGGAAACAAAACCTACCTCTAAGACGAACCTGAGAGACCAGTCTGAAATTGTTTACATGGAAACATGAAAAATTTAAATTTCTCAAATTTCTTAGTCTGAAAAGGCACATCTATGTTAACATGTATACCGAGTTTCAAATCCGTATCATGAATAGTTTTGGATATATGCTCCGGAAACGAACACTGCTCTTAAGGCCCGGTCCCACTGCACTTACGGATGCAAAGAGGATGTAAAACGTAAAAAAATCTTTGCCATCCGTTGGAAAACGCTATGAATCCGTTGTGTACTCATTGCATACGTGCTTCATACGCTCTATCCATCGAGCATCCGTCCACTGTGATTTCATCTGCGCAAAAAGTTTTGAGCTGCACAAAACTTTTAGAACGGATGAACTTTCCGCCGTGTACGATGTAAGTCCGCGACATATACGAGCAACAAACGTTCTATGTCCGTTATCATCCGTTAAACGTCTGCTGTATCCTCTCTGCATCCTCTGGGCATCCTCGCAACTCACATCCGCTGCAGCTGAAAACGGAAAGAGGGAGGAAAGATAAGGTGCATGAAACGTCTATTCATCGTTAGTAGCACGGAAATAGAAAGGATGTAAGCGTATGCATCTCGTATATAAAGTATTCAAAACGGACAAAGCGTTTATATCTGGGATGTATCTCGTATATTTAGGATGTCTGGAGTATGTCTAGAGTATGTAGAAGGACACCTAGCGGACAATCGATATTTTGTATAAAAGGGGGGAGAAAATCATCTGGATCTCAGTACGAGTCGAACAGCCATGGTGTTGATACAAGATGTAGTAGAGATGTATCAATGTAGCCTTCTTCAAAAACGAGATGTAGCCGCCAGCACGTCTTTCCGCTTTATGCTGACGGCGTGCGTGCTGCATCCCTTTATATCCGCGGAGCAGACGCAATTCATACCCCCCGCATGCGCAGTGAACGGTCTGCATCCGATATACATCCGCGCAACATCCCCTTTGTTTCTGTTAGGCGTACGTGATGCATCCCCTTCATCTGCTATGCATCTGCTCTTTCTGCTATGCGTCCGCTTCTCAGTTATCACCGGTAACCCCTTCGGAGCTGTCATCCACTTCCATCCGCTTTCATCCGCTAGGCTTCCTATGAACATGCGTTTAACATCCCCGCTATATCCTACCCACGTCCGTTCTTTTCCGTTCTGTTTTCGCAAATTTTCGCCATTTTTGTCCATTTCTGGAGCGGATGAAAACAGATAGAGCCACCCCCGAAATTTTGCTCGTCCGCTGTGTCCTTTTTGCATACGTTTTGTGTCCATCGGCCAGTGGGACCGGGCCTTTAGAAACTAATGCCATGTACACACGTAGCCGGGTATTTTTAAAACCGAACATTTTCCCCCCCTCCGTTTATAAAAATGTTTTATCCACACCACCTCGTCTTCGAAAAAAATCCCTTCCACACATAACCGAACATCTGCGTTTTCAATCACATTCATAAGCATTCCAAACCTGTAGATGGTTATTTCCCCAAATCCTACCCCCTAATCACATCGCCTGTGCTCTTGGAGCAGTAGTTGGGCTTCTAAAATTAAACATGTAAATAGCACCTGCACAATAATTAACGCTTTCAAGGCACTACTCCGATCCATTACTCTTTAGCTAGCCGCACACTACGCCGATTTTCAGCGTACCGAGCCAACTGAAGTCGCGAGTCAGGCGTAAAGACTAGTTTTCGATGGTACCGACTCATCTCACAGCCGATTCGAAAAACTAATCGGGAGCCAGACTGATCGGCGAGAGTCGCTAGCAATAGCCAATCATATCTTTCGCATATAACACGTGACATCATTAAACACAATTTCTAGCGCGAGAAATGCGTGTTGGTAGCACCTAATGCAGGTATATACTGTAATTCCATAGACTGAAGCTTTATCCATAGACACAGTGGGCTGGAAAGCCACTCTGCTCAAGTTGTGTGGCTGAATTCCAAATCGCTTTAACTCCCGTATATAAGTGCACTATTTAAGGTTGGGAATAATAGCTCATGCAGCCTAGATAGTGCGCTACATATTCCGTGTTGTGTCATTTGTAATTCAGCCTGTAGCATCTTCAAGTGTTGGATTTAACAGTAACTATATCCAATAGCCAATCACAAAGCTATTAAGTTGTCACATGTCGCTTCAATCGCGACTGCACTCGTCAACAGTCGGGGGATATGTGCGTGCCCTGTCGGGAGTCGGCTCTGAAATGGGTCGGTTCGGTACCGCGTGGATCGCCGTAGTGTGCGGCTAGCTTAAGTCCATGCTTAATCTGGCTTCTGCAGTAAACAAAGGTCGCACGTTTGACGTCAGGGCAGATTTGTTGTCATTTTTTTGGCGCAGATTGCGACGTTCTAAAACGCAAACCTCTGGTTATCTCTGTCCACACGAAAAGGCATACACGGAGTTTTCAAAAATCTTCACTTTGCCCGGAGTTTTTTTAAATATTCGTTTTTGATGTGTTTTCATGTGGATGACAGGCCAAAACGTAGAAAAATATCTTCGATTTAGCAGATACCCGGCTACGTGTGGACGGGGTCTAAGTCAAAATCTATTTTTTATGTAAAAATTTGAAAAAAATACAGTACTTTTTTTTCTCAAAAAATCCAAAATAGGGCGGCACGGTGGTGTAGTGGTTAGCGCTGTCGCCTCACAGCAAGAAGGTCCTGGGTTCGAGCCCTGGGGCCGGCGAGGGCCTTTCTGTGTGGAGTTTGCATGTTCTCCCCGTGTCCGCGTGGGTTTCCTCCGGGTGCTCCGGTTTCCCCCACAGTCCAAAGACATGCAGGTTAGGTTAACTGGTGACTCTAAATTGACCGTAGGTGTGAATGTGAGTGTGAATGGTTGTCTGTGTCTATGTGTCAGCCCTGTGATGACCTGGCGACTTGTCCAGGGTGTACCCCGCCTTTCGCCCGTAGTCAGCTGGGATAGGCTCCAGCTTGCCTGCGACCCTGTAGAAGGATAAAGCGGCTAGAGATAATGAGATGAGATGAGATCAAAAATAGCAAAAGGCACCAGTTCACATGTTGCTTGACATGTATACAAAGTTTCATGAAGATATCTTCAGTAGTTTTAAAGATACGGCCCAGAAACGAAAACATGACCGGACGCACGGACGAACAGAACCCGCTTCTATATCCTCCGCTAAACTTCGTTTGGGCAGAGGATAAAAACAAAGGGGGGAAGAAAGAAAAATAAAACGCTCCAGTGAGAAGCGGCAGCCAAAATGTGCACAGCGTACTCTCAACTGGAAATGGAAG
This sequence comes from Neoarius graeffei, assembly GCF_027579695.1. NCBI lineage: Eukaryota > Metazoa > Chordata > Actinopteri > Siluriformes > Ariidae > Neoarius > Neoarius graeffei. Next base: position 82,692,265 of record NC_083577.1, read on the forward strand.
TTCAAATCTGCATCTGCCTGTCTGACAGGACGAGTTGAATATTTGTTGAAAATCACCATTTTTATAATAATTATACAAGAGTTAAATCAATAAAGTTCCAACAAAACTAGTTCAATCCCCGCAGTGATCCAGCCGTGTTACTGTTTACGAAATTCTGGGGGAGCAGAGTACAGTACATTTCACTTATTTAAACCCCAACTTCTGTTAGTTTGTCTTTTGTTTTATTTTCCATGCTAATGAGCTTTGACTATCCTGTGTAAATAAAAGGTTTTGGCACTTGGGTCCGTCTCTGTGCCTGAGACAGCGTGTGTAAAAACAACCATGTCATGATATCTAATTATAGATTATTACAGTGGTGCTTGAAAGTTTGTGAACCCTTTAGAATTTTCTATATTTCTACATAAATATGACCTAAAACATCATCAGATTTTCACACAAGTCCTAAAAGTAGATAAAGAGAACCCAGTTAAACAAATGAGACAAAAATATTATACTTGGTCATTTATTTATTGAGGAAAATTATCCAATATTACATATCTGTGAGTAGCAAAAGTATGTGAACCTTTGCTTTCAGTATCTGGTGTGACCCCCTTGTGCAGCAATAACTGCAACTAAACGTTTCCGGTAACTGTTGATCAGTCCTGCACACCGGCTTGGAGGAATTTTAGCCCGTTCCTCCATACAGAACAGCTTCAACTCTGGGATGTTGGTGGGTTTCCTCACATGAACTGCTTGCTTCAGGTCCTTCCACAACATTTCCATTGGATTAAGGTCAGGACTTTGACTTGGCCATTCCAAAACATTAACTTTATTCTTCTTTAACCATTCTTTGGTAGAACGACTTGTGTGCTTAGGGTCGTTGTCTTGCTGCATGACCCACCTTCTCTTGAGATTCGGTTCATGGACAGATGTTCTGACATTTTCCTTTAGAATTCGCTGGCATAATTCAGAATTCATTGTTCCATCAATGATGGCAAGCCGTCCTGGCCCAGATGCAGCAAAACAGGCCCAAACCATGATACTACCACCACCATGTTTCACAGATGGGATAAGGTTCTTATGCTGGAATGCAGTGTTTTCCTTTCTCCAAACATAAAGCTTCTCATTGAAACCAAAAAGTTCTATTTTGGTCTCATCCGTCCACAAAACATTTTTCCAATAGCCTTCTGGCTTGTCCACATGATCTTTAGCAAACTGCAGACGAGCAGCGATGTACTTTTTGGAGAGCAGTGGCTTTCTCCTTGCAACCCTTCCATGCACACCATTGTTGTTCAGTGTTCTCCTGATGGTGGACTCATGAATATTAACATTAGCCAATGTGAGAGAAGCCTTCAGCTGCTTAGAAGTTACCCTGGGGTCCTTTGTGACCTCGTCAACTATTACACGCCTTGCTCTTGGAGTGATCTTTGTTGGTCGACCACTCCTGGGGAGGGTAACAATGGTCTTGAATTTCCTCCATTTGTACACAATCTGTCTGACTGTGGATTGGTGGAGTCCGAACTCTTTAGAGATGGTTTTGTAACCTTTTCCAGCCTGATGAGCATCAACAACGCTTTTTCTGAGGTCGTCAGAAATGTCCTTTGTTCGTGTCATGATACACTTCCACAAACATGTGTTGTGAAGATCAGACTTTGATAGATCCCTGTTCTTTAAATAAAACAGGGTGCCCACTCACACCTGATTGTCATCCCATTGATTAAAAACAGCGTACTCTAATTTCACCTTCAAATTAACTGCTAATCCTAGAGGTTCACATACTTTTGCCACTCACAGATATGTAATATTGGATCATTTTCCTCAATAAATAAATGACCAAGTATAATATTTTTGTCTCATTTGTTTAACTGGGTTCTCTTTATCTACTTTTAGGACTTGTGTGAAAATCTGATGTTTTAGGTCATATTTATGCAAAAATATAGAAAATTTGAAAGGGTTCACAAACTTTCAAGCACCACTGTAGACTTTGAATTCAATGAAATCGAAGAAATGGCGATCAAATACGTCAATAAAATAAATATCTGTGATGAACCTTCATTTCATTTGGACATTCATTGTATTTTTCTTTTGTATGGTTCACATTAACCATCACAAATGTCGTAAAATATTTCGGGGGAGTTTTACAACAGTGCCAAACTCATTTACGGTTTGTTTTCATTCACAATGTGATTCTGTCCCCCTGATCGCATCCGACTTGATTTCGTTTGGTTTCATTTCGTCAAAAGAAAGTGAAAAAAAATGACAATCCCAAAAAGATAAAAGAACGAACAGAAACCAGTCATATAAAAAGAAAAGGAAATGGGAGTTCCTTCCAAAGTGGCTCAGTAAAGGAGTCTTCTTTCACCTGGTGACCACAATGTTTTCTATTCTGTCTTTAAATTAATTTATACTTCAAATTATACTGGATTAGTCAAGATGTAACTTTATTTCCTCTAGAAGCTTTGAGTTTGGGGGAGTCTAACTCTTAAAACTGCAGATCAATGTTGTAGTCGAGTCACTAAACCTCGAGTCCGAGTCCAGTTTCGAGCCCCCAGTGTTCAAGTCCACGTCAAGTCCAAGTCGTTAAAAAAAAAATTTGAGTCGAGTCTGAGAACAAGACTCCAACTGCACCATGTGACGGTGTCTGTTTCAGCGCCATTAACATTAGTTTGTTCCTGAACATGCCGTATGAACAGGTGAATGTGCTTCTCTTTGTCAGGGAGTGTGAAGTATTCTGTCAGAGATGGTTGGGAGACGGATGTAAGTGCAGAAGGTGTGTTTATTAATGCAAGTGAAGACGGTAAACAATCCAGAATGGCAGGCAAAATCATAAAACAGTGAAACAGGCAATAGGTCAAGCGAGGCACAAACAGGCTATCGTAGACTCGGCAGAATCAAAGACAAGAAACAGGAAATCAGGGATCAGGAAGCCAAACAAGAAATGAGGCTCGAGAATGTTTCAGCAACGCAACTCAATACTTCGCAAAGTAAGTGTGTTTTCAGAGTTCTTATATAGGCGCGCTGATTGCGCCTTAATCCTGTGCAGGTGCGAGTCGTTTACAGTGTGTGCATGAGAGTCCGTTTGACATGCGCTCTGTCCGGAGCGCTCCCGAGAGTCTATGATGCACACGCCAAGGTGTGCAGGTGTGACACTCTTGCATGAAATTAGTACAAAAATTCATATAGATATAAATATCTTATGACAAATTATTATGGCATGTTACAAAACGTAAAGAAAAAAATCAGAGTCCTCGTCTCCAATTTATGAGTCTGAATGCAGCTGATGCAGGAGTCCAAGTCCAAGTCCTCAGTGCTCAAGTCCAAGTCAAATCACGAGTCCTTAAAATTAGAGCACGAGTCGGACTTGAGCCCGAGTCCTGAGTCAGAGAAGCAGGCTGAAAATCAAACAAACATCGGACATGACTGTCACCGAAAGGCTGCATGAATCTACAGTCTGGAATAGAAAGAAATCAGCCCCAGCTTCACTTCTTTATATCATCCTGCATAATTTTCTTATGACCGTTGGTGGTGCTGTAGCACTTAATTCCCAAAAAAACTCCAAAATATTCTGCCACTTAATCAGATGTCAGAATTAAAGCTTATATTGATGTAATTTTTGTTCTTGAAAGACATGGAGGCTGGCCACACTGATGCCTCGTCTTGGCCCATTTACTGTCCATCTGCTACCTCATTCAAACATGCAAAAGTATGCTAGTGAGTTTTCCAGCCTATTAAATATAATACCTTACAGCATATATTACAGCAACTGTAGATCTGACCCTTTTCTGGCATAAAGCAACTCAATATAATACTGTTTATTCTATCCACACTCACTGGATATGAACAATCGCGCGCTCTGATTGGCTGCTCTACTACTAGGATATCAGCTCATATACTGTGAGTAGAGAAAAACAAAATGCTGCTGAACCAACCAAGGATGAAATACCGGTAAAAAAAAAACTCTACTCAAAAACAAGACCACAAAAAAATACAAAAAAAAGAAAGCAACAAAATATGGAATGAAAAAATTTGATGGTAAGAATGTTTTTGGTTATTTTTTTTCAAGAATTATTACCATCATCGCATTTTTCACAAATTGCTCCTGTCATTTCACCGGTTTGTTTACATTCTAAGTGGAAATGATTTTGTCAGACATTTTGTATAAAGTTTTCTTTACCGAATTTGCAAAAAATAAAAATAAAAAAATGCTCCGTATCTCAAAATCCAGTGAATGTGGAGAGAATAAAACAGTTATTCCACTCAATCTTGTCATATATGGATTATAGCCGACTCGGTGCTACGCGCCTCGTTACCTATCAGCTCATGTACGACTCAATTTCGTGGAATAACTATTAATTATGAATGTTTTCTTGCTGCACTTTGGACTGAGTGACAAAAAAAATTCACAAATACCATTAGTGAATAATTATAGATTATCAAAGAGAAAATCCATCAATGAGTTTTAAGGAAAAAAGCTAAACTTTGGTTAACTGAAACCCATCATCAGCTCACTAATCCCAACTGGCGGCACGGTGCTGTTGGCGGCATGGTGGTGTAGTGGTTAGCACAGTCGCCTCACAGCAAGAAGGTTCCGGGTTCGAACCCAGTGGCCAGTGAGGGCCTTTCTGTGTGGAGTTTGCGTGTTCTCCCCGTGTCTGCATGGATTTCCTCCGGGTGCTCCGGTTTCCCCCACAGTCCAAAGACATGCAGTTAGGTTAACGTGGGGCGGCCTTGGGCTGAGGTGCCCTTGAGCAAGGTACCGAACCCCTGACTGCTCCCCGGGCGCACTGGTGTGGCTGCCCACTGCTCTGAGTGCATGTGTTCACTGCTTCAGATGGGTTAAATGCAGAGGATGAATTTCACTGTAAAGTGACGAATAAAGGTTTCTTTCTTCTTCTTCTTCTTATGAAGAAAACAGTGATGCATTGTTAAAAAAACAAACAAACCAAAAAAACCCCATAATGTTAATTAAATTTACTACAGGGCGGCACGGTGGTGTAGTGGTGGTTAGCGCTGTCGCTTCACAGCAAGAAGGTCTGGGTTCGAGCCCCGTGGCCGGCGAGGGCCTTTCTGTGCGGAGTTTGCATGTTCTCCCCGTGTCCGCGTGGGTTTCCTCCGGGTGCTCCGGTTTCCCCCACAGTCCAAAGACATGCAGGTTAGGTTAACTGGTGACTCTAAATTGAGCGTAGGTGTGAATGTGAGTGTGAATGGTTGTCTGTGTCTATGTGTCAGCCCTGTGATGACCTGGCGACTTGTCCAGGGTGTACCCCGCCTTTCGCCCGTAGTCAGCTGGGATAGGCTCCAGCTTGCCTGCGACCCTGTAGAACAGGATAAAGCGGCTAGAGATAATGAGATGAGATGAGAAATTTACTACAATGGTAAATGGTAAAAACAGTTACATTAAGACATTAGTTTCTGTAAGATAATTAATTTGTATAATGCATTTCCTGAATGCCACAGATTCATCTTCTCAGGATGTGACGTGTTTTCCCCAGTATGATGTGTTCCAACATTTCATTTTGAGTTCAGGTTCATTTTGTTTAGGTTCTCGTCCTGTTATTGGTTGATTACCCTAATGTGTGCACCTGTTCTGTGTTGAGTTTTTAATTGATTTGTCTATTATTGCCCTCTTGCTTCTGGATATCTTTATATTATCTGGACACGAGTGTTTTACTGGGAAATACACCACTCATATTTTTCATATGAGCTACATCTGGGACGTGGAGAACCAAAACCGTGACATAAATCTCTATATGTCACTCGTGAATATAATCGATGAATTGTTTTGATAAATTTGAGGAATTTTTGTTTGTGAATGTGTCGATATAATAAAAAGAAAATCACACGTTGGCTTGAAGGTATGAAGTTTATCTTCCTGTGTTGAAAAACTCGCATTTTTCATACAAAAAACATCGCGGATCTGAGTGACATGTTTAAATAATATTGGCTGGTGTTGAGTGGGATATCAGATATATTCCATTCAGCTAGCATGATACTGAACGAGTCAAAGACAAGTAGCTGAATGGAATATATCTGATATACCACGAAACATACATACACTCTTCATATCAGCATTCTCAAAGGCCAACGCTAGCTTACCTGCAACTCGGTGTTGTTAGCACAACAGTCCAATTACTTTCCAGCCAGTGTAATGTTAGCGAAGGCCAATGCTAGTGCAGTCAAGCTGAATATTATTATTTTCCCTGTGTAATTTACTTACTTACTTTTAAAATCAACATCGACAGCTACACACAACGACGCAATCTGGCAGCAAAAATTCTCTCAAAATCTTCCGCTTTTAATGACGCAAACCTGGCGGCCATGTTTGTTTAAAAATTGTCACAGTCAGTCGCTAGCGCGGAAGTTTTACTTCTCCAACGTGTCCCTTTTCCAGTTTTTTGATGTCCGTTGGTCTGTTTTTCTCTTGTAAATATGCGTGAAGAATATCTAATTAAGTTTTCGTAGCCTTCCAGGTGTTCAGTGCGTCTTTAGTTTCAGTTTATTTATTTAGTGCTTAAACCTAGCACTGGATTAGCCTCGTCTTCTCTCTTTCCCGGACAACAAAAAAACGATTGTGTGCACGTGCAGCAGAAAAGTTTTGTCATTGGATCGTCGCATGAGCTCTGACGTGTGAAGTCGTGTTGTCTTGACAACATGCAATATTATAACAATATTGCACGCTCATTGTCCATTGGGGAGAGTGATGTAATACATGGAGGATAAGCGATATGATTACAATATTGCATGCCATTAATAAGCCTGATAGAAGGGAAGAGAACACGTGTTTTTATTCCATGGAAAATGTCCTGTATGCATAATAATTCCTGATAACGTCACTCCCAGTATTTTCCCGCTGACTGGATGCACATTGTCAAAATGACAAACCGGTTCAAAATTAAAATTCTTTTGATTTACTTGCATTTTTTTGTGTGGATGTGTCCATATAATATAAAGAACATTACACAGTTGCACGGAGATATGAAGTTTATCTTCTTGTGTTGAAAAATATATCACTCATTCGCTATCCTTACTCGTGATAGAGTGTTTTGGTAAACTGGGATGTATGGATGCTGTCAGTCCCCACTCGCTTGCTCACTCGAGTTTGTTGACGGTGTAGTGGCTGCTGCTTTATGTCCCGGGGCTCCCTCATGCCTGTGTTACCTTCTGGCTCTCCCCTTTTAGTTATGCTGTCATAGTTAGTTGCCGGAGTCCCTGCTTGTACTCAGTGCAATATGTATACTGTTCCTACTTATTCAGGTGACATTGGGCATACCTAACAACCTGTGTTCCCCCCCCCCAAATCTGTCCCTCTGAGTTATATGTTGGTCCTGGGATCGAGATGCTGACCTCTTCTGCTCCTCGGACCTGCCTGATCCATCCTGGTGCCCTGTGTCTGGTTGGAGTTTTTTCGCATCGCTCCTGTGAAGGACGGCCCCATGAGGACAGTTGAAAGTCACACCTGGAGGACGCTCTGGACTCTTACAGTAATGCTTTTATGGCTGAGGACTACAGTTGACTTGCTAACTTTAGGACTGCAGTTGTCATGAACAGTTTTGCACTCAAGTTTCCATCAATGAAGAGTTTATAACATCAACAAAACTGACTTCATGTTAAAACTGTTAATGTTATAGTCATGCTGTCTGTTGTTGCCCAAATGAGGATGGGTTCCCTTTTGAGTCTGGTTCCTCTCGAGGTTTCTTCCTCATGTCGTCTGAGGGAGTTTTTCCTTGCCACCGTCGCCACAGGCTTGCTCATTGGGGATAGATTAGGGATAAAATTAGCTCATGTTTTAAGTCGTTCAAATTCTGTAAAGCTGCTTTGCGACAATGTCTATTGTTAAAAGCGCTATACAAATAAACCTGACTTGATATGTACATTCATCACTCGAAGATAAACTTCATATCTTCACGCAACTGTGTAAAATCCTCCATATATTTTCCAGTCTTGATCCTTCACCTTGCAGTTTTCCCATTTTCTAATCATGGACTGTCCTTGTTCGGTGTTGCCTATGCGTGTTCCGACCCCCTACAATGGACAATGGTTCATAAATTGCCCAAAAGACAGACATTAACTTTACACAACTTGCATCCGGTCTCATTAATCTGTATAATACACAGAAATTTAATTAAAGCAATAAGTAAACACGGTTGTTATCTTTTTTTTCCCATTAACCATTTGAATCATGTTTTATAATAAAAGACCAGGTTGAACATGTGTACGAAAGCATGAAATACCGTATATCAAGCACTATTTTGGGATACTTTTATTCCAAGTTCTGCTTTCGAGTTAAAGGTTTTAAAGAATTCCAGTGCATACCGTATATCATTAGGGGTTTTATACAGTCCCAGGCCAAGATTGACACATATTGTTTGCTTTCGGTGCTCTAGGAGCTGCCATATTGCGACTGGAAACTGCAGGCGCCATCACAGCAGATGGTCGCACATCTTTATCCACTCCAGTCTCAGTTAAAATCTGTGAGGCAGAAGACTGAGATCCACACTCTCAAATCATAATGATTGATTGTGCTTTTTATAATGCCATCTGGAGTCGTGTTACATAATACACATGTGGACTAAAGCATAGCCGTGCTTGGGGGTAAGCAGTGATAAGAGTTCTGTCTTGTATTTTTGTCGTCTTGGGAATTTCAAAGAGAAACAACTGCTAAACACATGTAAAGAACCTATAAAGCCCACTGGATCTAGTTCAGCTTCCTGAATACTTTCATCTGTGCACCAGAGAGGAACCGTCAGGGCCTTCTAGGCGTTCAGAGAAGGTCCAAACATATCAGCATTTCAAAGGCTATATTTAATTTCTTTCATTCTTTAATTTTCCATAATTTCATTATGATTATTCTCTTCTAATTCAGCCACATTTTCTATCAAAATTGCTTCAGAAATGAAAGTGAAAGGGCATTTACTGTCCTCATCTCTTCTCATTATCTCTAGCCGCTTTATCCTGTTCTACAGGGTCGCAGGCAAGCTGGAGCCTATCCCAGCTGACTACGGGCGAAAGGCGGGGTACACCCTGGACAAGTCGCCAGGTCATCACAGGGCTGACACATAGACACAGACAACCATTCACACTCACATTCACACCTACGGTCAATTTAGAGTCACCAGTTAACCTAACCTGCATGTCTTTGGACTGTGGGGGAAACCGGAGCACCCGGAGGAAACCCACGCGGACACGGGGAGAACATGCAAACTCCGCACAGAAAGGCCCTCGCAGGCCACGGGGCTCGAACCCGGACCTTCTTGCTGTGAGGCGACAGCACTAACCACTACACCACCGTGCCGCCCCATTTACTGTCCAGAAAACATTAAAATAGAGTTATCCAATCAGATTGTTTTGTTTGTTGTCTCTTGGCTGAGAAAAGTTTTGAGCTGCTCACTCATTGGTTTGGACTTCACTGGCGGGACAGAAGACCATGACAGTGTTTGTTTATGTAGGAAGTGACAGATGAATTAATTAACCAATCAGATTTTGATTTATAGTGGGCGGGACCAAAAATTTATCACCCTCAGCCTTCTCGAAGGCCGACGCGAGCTTAACTACGAGTCGGTGCTATCGAGAGCAAGTAGCACAAGCTAATGACCGAGAAACTAACCCTGTGTCCGAAATCGCTCCCTACTCACTATACAGGGCACTACATAGTAAGGACGCCATTTTGTAGTGCTGTCCGAAATCTTAGTGAGGATTATTTACACCCTATATAGTGCACTCAAAGTATCCCACGACGCATCACGAAAAGTAGTGTACAACCGATGGTCACTAACCAAAGCAATATATCCCATCATGCATTGTGGTCGCGCTGAAAGAAATCAAATCAAAAGTCTCAAATTTGATTTAATAAAAGGCAGCGGCAAAGACGAAAGTATTCAGCCTTGATTTAAAAGAACTGAAAGCTGCAGGTACTTTATATTGATTAATGTGGGAAATGCGCCCAGTATAATATGGATTTATCACAAAAACACACGCATGTATTTATTATTTTGAAACCCACCAGCCGACTGATCTGGCACGTTTTAATTGTGCAACAGTGATGATATAAATACCAGCGCGATGGACTAGTGTCCGAAAGCATTTTTTCATTTTACCAATGAGCTCACTGTATAGTCCTCTACATACGCTACCGTTCAAAAGTTTGGGGTCACCCAGACAATTTTGTGTTTTCCATGAAAAGTCACACTTTTATTTACCACCATAAGTTGTAAAATGAATAGAAAATATAGTCAAGACATTTTTCTGGCCATTTTGAGCATTTAATCGACCCCACAAATGTGATGCTCCAGAAACTCAATCTGCTCAAAGGAAGGTCAGTTTTATAGCTTCTCTAAAGAGCTCAACTGTTTTCAGCTGTGCTAACATGATTGTACAAGGGTTTTCTAATCATCCATTAGCCTTCTGAGGCAATGAGCAAACACATTGTACCATTAGAACACTGGAGTGAGAGTTGCTGGAAATGGGCCTCTATACACCTATGGAGATATTGCACCAAAAACCAGACATTTGCAGCTAGAATAGTCATTTACCACATTAGCAATGTATAGAGTGGATTTCTGATTAGTTTAAAGTGATCTTCATTGAAAAGAACAGTGTTTTTCTTTCAAAAATAAGGACGTTTCAAAGTGACCCCAAACTTTTGAACGGTAGTGTACTAATTCCCTATATAGGGAGTAGGGAACGAGTGAGCAATTTCGGACACAGGGTAAGATTTCTGTCTCCAGACTCTTCTTCCACGCACATGTCATAACTTCATACGAATAAAGTTTGTTTGTTTTTTACTTCCCCAAATCCCTGTATTGCAAAATATGTTAATTTGTCGGGTTCTGTTAATGGTTCCACTATTGTTTCTGATGGGACGTTAATTAGTGTAACACACCTGTGGACATTATCGTGCTTGGGATGTCTGGAAAGGGGTAAGCTGGATTCATGAATCCTGCATGGACGATTTTCATTCGCACAGTATATTTTTTATTTTTTCCAAGATATGACGTTTTTGACACACAGCCGCTGTTTGTATCGGATCAAATATGTAAATTAGCATCGTAAAATGCCGTGTGAAACATCGAGTGTTTATCTGAGTAGCCATTTGGCTGCGTGCTAACTAGTGTATTATGATGTAAGGATGCCAGAACTCTTTCCCCGTGTGTTGATAGCCCTGTCATTCATTGTTTTCCAGAATAAATGCTGAAGGATCAACTCTTCACGTCCTTTGGATCATCTATTAGCCACACAGACACTTTTAGGTGGGGTTTACATTAGACCGTATCAGCGGATCATCAGATTAACGTTTTTAAAACGATTAGTGTGCACACAGCAACACCAATACACGATTCGCGTGCACACAGCAACACCAATACACGGATACGCTCGGCTCCGCAGGCATCCTGCGCTCCAAATCACTCCGCCCTGAACAGCGAGTGCCCTCTGGAGGGTGCGCACTCCGGCCCTGCGCAGCTCACAGAGCGCGCGAGTGAAGCGCACGAGCAGTGATTCGGGACTGAGCCGCTGTGTGTGTGATCCCAGCGCAGATCACTTACCACTTGCAAGTAGAAGGATGGCAAGCCTAAAGACAATCATAACTACACAATGGGCAGTATTTGCATCAGTATTTGCAGTATTTTCATACTTTTATACTCTTTAATGAAAGGTGATACAAGGCGGAAGTCCGCGCCGTTTTTCAGCAGTCGCGTCACATGACCAACGCCAGCGAATCAGGAAGGTGGATGTCACAGTGACGTTGTCCAATGACGACGCCAGCTAGAGCTCAGCACAGCGTATCCGCGTATTCTCAATGTTTACACAGCACCGGACCAGACACGATCTGGATTGAATACGTGGACCCTGGCGGATTCACGTTTACCGGCGTTTCCAGGCGGTTTAATGTAAACGGACAGTGCATCCGCGAAGAAAACGAGACAAATACGGTCTAATGTAAACGTAGCCTGGTGATAGTCAGTTACACACACTCGCCCCAGTATTTTTGACTCAAACTTAAGTATTCATTTCCCTGTGTAATTTACTTAGTTACTTTTAAAATCAACATCGACAGCTGCGACACACAACGGAGCGACCTCTCAGCCTGCCACTAATCCCCTGCAAAATCCTTTGTTGCTGTTTTGGTGTCTGGCTACGTCTTGGCTGAGCTCAAGTCCCAGCTCTAAGAGGACCGGTTTGCCACTGCTGTGCACCGTGTAGTTGGAAGTGTACTGTGTGTTGGTGTGTGTGTGTGTGTTACCTTTTGTCTAAGCTGTGCACAGATGTGTTGCTGTTGTAATCTGTCATTCTGCAGGCTCTGCTCTTCATCATAGATGGCCCTGGCATCCTCCAACAACCGCAGAGTCCGCAGCCGCAGAAAAGCCTGCTCCCTGTGCCAACTCTCCAACAGCAGCCTCTCCTGCTCCACTCGGAACCTGTACCAGTCCCAGGTCCGCTCATGGGCACTCTGAAATACACACACACACACACACACACACACAATGGACTAACTGAAGACATGTGAAAGTTTTAGGCAGGAAGCAGAAGGCAGAAGGTAAAATATTAGACATGACGTGAGAAGGCTTTAATGTAGAGATGAAGAAAAGAGATAACGTTGAGCACAGGAACAAAAAAGGGCACAGACCATATCACTTGGTTATGGATGAATGTTTTAATATACAGGTATTTAGAATCTAATATATGTGAAGCACTCATAGCGCCATCTATCAAACCTACAACCCCGATTCCAAAAAAGTTGGGACAAAGTACAAATTGTAAATAAAAACGGAATGCAATGATGTGGAAGTTTCAAAATTCCATATTTTATTCAGAATAGAACATAGATGACATATCAAATGTTTAAACTGAGAAAATGTATCATTTAAAGAGAAAAATTAGGTGATTTTAAATTTCATGACAACAATACATCTCAAAAAAGTTGGGACAAGGCCATGTTTACCACTGTGAGACATCCCCTTTTCTCTTTACAACAGTCTGTAAACGTCTGGGGACTGAGGAGACAAGTTGCTCAAGTTTAGGGATAGGAATGTTAACCCATTCTTGTCTAATGTAGGATTCTAGTTACTCAACTGTCTTAGGTCTTTTTTGTCGTATCTTCCGTTTTATGATGCGCCAAATGTTTTCTATGGGTGAAAGATCTGGACTGCAGGCTGGCCAGTTCAGTACCCGGACCCTTCTTCTATGCAGCCATGATGCTGTAATTGATGCAGTATGTGGTTTGGCATTGTCATGTTGGAAAATGCAAGGTCTTCCCTGAAAGAGACGTCGTCTGGATGGGAGCATATGTTGCTCTAGAACCTGGATATACCTTTCAGCATTGATGGTGTCTTTCTAGATGTGTAAGCTGCCCATGCCACACGCACTAATGCAACTAGGTATGGCCATGGGTGCATTCATTCCCCAGAAGAACCGCCTCCTTCCATTCTGCCATTGACTGATTGTGTTCAAATAATGCTGCTGAGAAATCATTGATCTTGATCTTGACAGTCTATGGATGTTATGTGACCCTAGTGATTATTGATAGGCTGTCTCAGTGTCACCTGCGGAAAAAAACAATCACGTTTTAGAAAAGAAAAGGGAAAAAAAAACATCCACTTTCAAAGCTGCTTCATAGTAATGAGTAACAAGGACCTTGACAGAAATGTCCCCCCACCAAATCTGTCCCTCTGTGTTACATGTCAATCCTGGGATTGAGATGCTGACCTCTTCTGCTCCTCGGACCTGCCTGATCCATCCTGATGCCCTAAGTCTGGTTGGAGTCTCATCACATCGATCCTGTAGAGGACGGCCCCATATGGACAGTTGAAAGTCGCAGTTGGAAGACGCTCTGGACTCTTACAGTAATGCTTTTATGGCTGAGGACTACAGTTGACTTGCTAACTTTAGGACTGCAGTTGTCATGAACAGTTTTGCACTCAAGTTTCCATCAATGAAGAGTTTATAACATCAACGAAACTGACTTCATGTTAAAACTATTAATGTTATAGTCATGTTGTCTGTTGTTGCCCAAATGAGGATGGGTTCCCTTTTGAGTCTGGTTCCTCTCGAGGTTTCTTCCTCATGTCGTCTGAGGGAGTTTTTCCTTGCCACCGTCGCCACAGGCTTGCTCATTGGGATAGATTAGGGATAAAATTAGCTCATGTCTTAAGCCATTCAAATTCTGTAAAGCTGCTTTGGGACAATGTCTATTGTTAAAAGCGCTATACAAATAAACTTGACTTTGACAGAAATGTAGTGGAGTGAAAAGTACGATATTTCAAATCAAATATAGTCAAGTTAAAGTCATAAGTTGCCAAAAAAAAATAATACTCAAGTAAAGTACAGATACTCAAAAAGTGTACTTAAGTACAGTACTCAAGTAAATGTACTTCATTACTGTCCACCTCTGGTTCTGAAGGACCCTGACTCTGCAACACGACTAAGCAAGCAACGTGAAAACCAAGGAGCCTCCAAACAGGTCAAAGACAAAGTCGTGGAGAAGTATAGATCAGGGTTGGGTGATAAAAATATCCCAAACTTTGAATATCCCACGGAGCTCCATTAAATCCATTCTAGAAAAATGTAAAGAATGTGGCATAAATAAATTATGAATATGTTTACGAAACACTATAGAAGTACAGAACAGGATGCATTATGCAGTTGCCTGGTTTCTTTAAGATGGAGACGGCTGTAAAAACACCTTCACACACACCAGAACTAAACATAAATATTACAGCAGGCCCAAAAAAATCTCAAAGACATCCATCATCACCTGCTCCTTGAATCAAAACTTTTAAACAAAATATTCTTCTGGAATATCTGACTTTTTGACCTTGTGAGGACATTTAGATGGTCCCAATGAGGAAAACTGAAACTTTTTAAAGAAGCTTTTCTTTCAAACAACCTACAAGAGTCTAGATGTTTCCTTCTGGTGACTGATGTCAAGGTTAAGGTTAAATTTAGGTGTAGACATGAGTAAAGTAGCGACAGTAATCATTGCATCAGATCATTGGAAAGACAGACAGCCTAAAGATGCAGTTAGAAACAGGGCTTTGAAACAGAATTTTTTTCCTATTGGTTCGTTCCGAACAGAAACGGAATTTTAACGTTTCCGGTTTTGGGTTCCACCATTAAATAGAAGTTCCCGAACCGGTTAGAACAAAAAAATTTCGTTCCCGGAACGGTTAATTGCGTTCCCTGTCAGCTGTTTAACAAATGGCTATAAAATTATGTCTCTGTCTCATCCAGCTTAAGCCAAATGTAGGCTAATTCTATTACAACCTTCATTAAATAAGACAAGAAATAATTCAAAACAATTATTATTTCAAATGTTGGCGATTTGGATTCTCAGTATGTCTTCCCATCTTCACAAACAGAAAAAGTGCCAAAAATGAAAGATAATTCGTTTAGTGTGTTACCAAAGGCTAGTCAGGCCCTATAGAGGGCTACCGCATGACGCCACCGCGCCGCGAGATTTTGTTAGGCGCCATATTGGAAGACCAAGTACACATCTATGCAAGTACATACATACATAAAACAAACTACACCTGAAATGTAGCCAGGGCCGGTTCTGCCCTAATCTGGACCCGGGTGCAACATCGCGCAACCCCCCCCAAAAAAAACAGTCTAAATCAGGACAACCATCACATAACTATAACTATAAACATTTTATATCAACTATTTTAACTAAATGGGCTATAATAAATAAGCCTGCAGGCAGCCACGGCGGGCTGCCTCAGAAAAGTAACCATTCAATGACACCAACTGAAAGCCTGCAGCCACGGCGGGCTGCCTCAGAAAACTAACCATTTGTCCTACCTTAAAACTCGTTTTGCATTTTCTGCCTCCTTTTTTGTATTTTCGACCCTCCGTTTATTTTCTTTCATTTTCTGAAAACCCGATTTGTGTCCAGACATTTTGTTCTGCTACCAACGAACTACCTCGTCAGGTCTCGTCTCTCGAGCCCGCGATGAAGAGCAAAAATTGATACATTTTTACAAACAGCCAATAGGGAGGTTGCAACGTTCAGGCTCTTCTTTGCTCAGACACTCAGTAATGGAGACGTGATAGTAGTCCACCTTCCCGCTCTCTCCATTCAGTCAGCGAACGTCACACAGGAAGTGAACCCCAGCGGGTCATAGAAACTTGCGCAGGAGAAGAATGACTTTTTTATTTGTAGGCTACGGAAACTTTGAGGAACGAAATAAAAACCGGTATTAACCGGTTACCATTATTTTTAATAAGCGTTTCTGTTCCGGAACATAAAAAATAATAAAGTTTCTGGTTTCGTTTCTGTTCCATGTGAAATAGAAAAAGTTCCCGGTTTTCGTTTTCGTTCCTTGAACCGGTTCAAAGCCCTGGTTAGAAACCATGAAGACAGACATCTTGGACTGCAACTGATACAAACAGTTTTGCGATGACGGTTTAGGGCTACACTGACCACGCGCTGTCTTGCACGAAAGTCTCCATCCGTGAACAGTTAATAACTTCATCACTTTAGCACTTTTTGACACGCAGTTAGAGAAGCGAGTTATTTATAATCACAGTATCTAGTGTCACCCAGATGAGGATGGGTTCCCTTTTGAGTCTGGTTCCTCTCAAGGTTTCATCCTCATGTCGTCTCAGCGAGGTTTTCCTTGCCACCGTCGCCACAGGCTTGCTCATTAGGGATAAAGTTTATAAATTCATACAGTACCGTGCAAACAGCTTAGGCACCCTATCTTTTTTTTCTTTCATACAAACCTTGTTATAGATTTGTATTTTATGACTTCTACATTATTGAGTCAGTACAAAATCATTTTAGAGCCCAAACATTCATTTTCCACAACAAAATGAAATGTTAGAGAAAAAAAAAGCTTGTATCTGAGCATGAGAGAGCACTTTTCAGATTAAAAAAGAAAACATAATGAAGGCCACTGGGTTTTGGTGCAAAATGAAGACGCGAGTGTGACAAAGTGTCCAGAAGAAGTGTGGCTGGTTCTGTAAGATGCTCAGTAAAACCTACAGCTCATTTCTGCATAAAACTGCACTCACTGGACCTGAGACTATCTTTTTAAAGCTAGACTGCCTTTCAGATTTTTCAAGTGTAGGTCTCATCTCATTATCTGTAGCCGCTTTATCCTGTTCTACAGAGTCGCAGGCAAGCTGGAGCCTATCCCAGCTGACTACGGGCGAAAGGCGGGGTACACCCTGGACAAGTCGCCAGGTCATCGCAGGGCTGACACATAGACACAGACAACCATTCACACTCACATTCACACCTACGCTCAATTTAGAGTCACCAGTTAACCTAACCTGCATGTCTTTGGACTGTGGGGGAAACCGGAGCACCCGGAGGAAACCCACGCGGACACGGGGAGAACATGCAAACTTCACACAGAAAGGCCCTCGCCGGCCCCGGGGCTCGAACCCAGGACCTTCTTGCTGTGAGGCGACAGCACTAACCACTACACCGCCCAAGTGTAGGTCATAAAAATAATTTTCCCCGACACCCAATTATTTTTGTTTAGTGACTGAAAGCTACTGAATTCGAATCTCAGACTTTTTAAATAGAACAATTAATGAATTTATCTTCACATGGCCCTAAATTCTCCGATATTTCTTCCTGCTTCACCATGATGCAATTCAAGATACTACATCATGCATCACGTGGTGGGCTTTCCCCGTTCGCGCAAGGCATTGTGGGACAGAAATTTGAAACAGGAGAGAAAAATGGAGGACGTGAGTGTGCGAATGAAACGTGAAAGACCGACTACAGTAACGGAAAGAAAGCGAGAAGAAAAGGCGTTATGTTCTATACGAAGGAAAGGAAACGCAGGCCCAAATTAATAAATATCGGCGCTCAGCGAGCACCTCGGTGTGATCAGCTGTTCGTTTTGCGGCAGAATGATGGAACTGTCAGTGCACGCTCAAAGGTAAACCTGTAGATGGCAGTAATGCAACACTGTGGATGCCAGCTGCTGTAAAACCCAAAAGAAGAAGGTAAACCTGCGCATGCGCACACGGACTTCCTCTGTCTACTCGACTGCGCGAAGAGAGCGATTTCATGCACGTTATTTGCTTTAATCCCCTCAAATTAAATAACTTCCCAGCCACAGAATGGCCGGATATTTTGTCAGATATTACAGAAATAAACATCTATCACAATGGCCACATTTCAGACGGAACTAAATTTCACCGCTTTTATGAAATTGAAAGGCTGTATAGCTTTAAAGCAAAGGGTCGTTGCACACTAAATATTGACTTGGTTTCATTTATTATGGCTTACGGATTACTGTTTATAGTATTTTTTTTAAATGTTGAAACATTTCATTATTTTTGAAGCCATTTTTGGTCTACGGCATTTCTTTACATGTGCCTAAGACATTTGCACAGCACTGTATGTAAAATTTGCATCCGGAATTCGTATATTTCTATGTGCCTGCTTTGTGACAATGTCCATTATACAAAGAACATTGAATTAAGTTGAAATACAGTAAGACACGTGTGTATATCTGCACAAACATCATTATTCCTGAGTGAAATGAGTCAGGTTATGGTGATGAAAATAGCCAGCGTGTGAAATTAATGAACCGAAGTGCCTTCTTGATACGGGGAGAGTCCATGTGGTTGACAGGGCAATGACGCCTCATGCGCTGACCACTAGGGGGCAGAATAACACAGCCCCTCCATCTGATTCTCATGTAGCATGGAGAACATGACCTGTCCTAAAGAGTCAAAGTCCGGGCTCCACATTTTGAGTGCTGATGAAAGCAGCAGGCTCTACTTAGAGTTTCGTCTTTCTATATTCTTCTGGTTATGCGTTCATTCTCCTTCGGTGTGCTGTTAAATGACTGGGTGTATCAATAGATGAAGTATAAACATATTAACAAAATATTAAATATCATGAAAATCTATGTGCTGTTGCAAGACATGCTTTGTACAAGTAAATGTGTAATTAAAATGTAATTTCATTGCTTTTCATGTTAGGATAGTAACTGATGTTTGTTTCTCGAGTGCTACTCGAAAATCATGAGCTAACCAATTCTTTGTTTGGCTGTTTGATGTCACCATTCTTGTTCCTGCTAGCGATTGATTGGATAATGAAAGAGACAAGATCTCGATTTTGCAGACGACATCGCACTCCTTTCTAGTACCAACCATCAAATGCAAGACAAAACCACAAAGCTGATAGCAAATTTTATCAAACTAGGGCTAAGACCGAGTGTTGATAAAACCAAGATAATGAAAATGAATTGCACCTCTAATAGGCCAATTAAGATCAATGGTAGAGACCTAGAAGAAGTGTCATCATTTGTGTATTTGGGTAGCATAGTTAGTGTGAATGGAGGAACTGATGAAGATATCAGAGTCAAGATCAATGAGCCACAAGTGGTTTTTCACTTGTTAAAGAAAGTGTGGAGTTCCCGTGTCATCTCTTGCAAAACAAACTTCAGGATCTTCAACTCCAATGTGAAAAGCTTCCTCTTGTACGGATCAGAGACATGGAGAACTACAAAGACATCTAGGAACAAGCTACAAACCTTTATCAACAACTGTTTGAGAAGAATTCTGAAGATAAGATGGACAGACGGAGTAATAAACGAAGATCTTTGGGAATGATCAGGTCAGGAACCCATTCAAATACAAATCAGTCGGTGTAAATGGAGATGAATTGGCCACACCTTGAGGAAACATCCAGACAGTTAGTACATTTACATGCACGTCCAAATCGAGCTGCTGTCGGTAATCGAGCAAAGGGTCCCAGCAGGGGTGCCAGAGAAATCCAATCCTACATGCACACAAGGAAATCGAGCTATTGTGTGAGGTACATTGTGCACCTGAGCCACAGGTGGCGCTACACGCCCCATCGTGTTGGTACACTTCCGGTTGTCGTCATGAAGAAGAGCTATTCAAAAGTGTAAACAAAGTTATCAGTTCCGTGTTCTCCATTGCGCGTTTTTCTCCCGTCCATGAATTTTAATATATTCAACTCCTTAAGCTGAATGAGCATGAACTCTGTCTCCTCATTGCTCCAGAAGTGCACGTTTCTGCTCGCCATTTTCTCTTCTTCGTTTGTTCCTCCTGACCTCTTCTGCTGCTCGCTACCACTGTTGTCATGCCGACCGAGGCTGTCGTGTTTCCCGCTTGTGGTCTCGTCACTCGTCACTTCCGGAAGGGGCAGTGCTGAAGTAAGTAGCTCGACTACGTAGCTCGATAGGGTTTACATGCACTAAGTAGCTTGGCTACAATCGCATAATCTAGGTCGTGTAGCTCGATTACGAGAAATCAAGTTCGGTTCAATTTCAGCCAAGCTAAGGTGTTTCCATGGCATTTAGAACTTCGATTTCAGTCGAGCAACGACAGAAATTCGACTTTCTCTATGTGTATGTAAACGCACTGAGTGTTACAAGGCAAGCTTTAAAATGGAATCCCCAAGGCAAGTGGAAAAGAGGACGCCCCAAAAACACCTGGAGGCATGATGTCAAGGCTGTGATGAAGAGCTGGAACATGC
Organism: Neoarius graeffei; assembly: GCF_027579695.1. Taxonomy (NCBI): domain Eukaryota; kingdom Metazoa; phylum Chordata; class Actinopteri; order Siluriformes; family Ariidae; genus Neoarius; species Neoarius graeffei. The sequence goes on from NC_083577.1 coordinate 82,712,714, forward strand.
CTGGAAAACGTTTGAGAGGCTAGCCCAAGACAGGACGAGATGGATGAGGGAGATTGTCGATGGTCTATGCTCCAGGAGGAGCTAAGGGCCTAACTCTAACTCTAACCTATTCTTTCTCGAGCAACATTCACTAGCTATTATCATCTCACTACTATTTATCTGACAAGGTTTAATTAAACAAGTCAAGCAACAGGGCGGCATGGTGGTGTAGTGGTTAGCGCTGTCACCTCACAGCAAGAAGGTCCAGGTTTGAGCCCCGTGGCCGGCGAGGGCCTTTCTGTGCGGAGTTTGCATGTTGTCCGCGTGGGTTTCCTCCGGGTGCTCCGGTTTCCCCCACAGTCCAAAGACATGCAGGTTAGGTTAACTGGTGACTCTAAATTGAGCGTAGGTGTGAGTGTGAGTGTGAATGGTTGTCTGTGTCTATGTGTCAGCCCTGTGATGACCTGGCGACTTGTCCAGGGTGTACCCCGCCTTTCGCCCGTAGTCAGCTGGGATAGGCTCCAGCTTGCCTGCGACCCTGTAGAACAGGATAAAGCGGCTACAGATAAAGAGATGAGATGAAGTCAAGCAACAGAGTTGTATTTTTTTTAAAAATCTACAGGTTACGGTGGAGCTGCACTTCAGTGACTAAAAGGAAATGATGGGTGTGTTTCCTTCATACTGATATAACGATCTGAGTAACATCACAGTTATCCAGATACTTGAGGGATAAAATAGTTTAATTACACTAGTTTTATGACACTTTATCATACGATATGCAGTCCATCGAGACGATGATGACTGTTCCATGTTAGTATCTAGGCCCTGATCATACTCCTCCATTTGAGCCCGTCATTTGCGTATCATTTCCAAGTGTTAGGTTCGATACCTCTCCATTTCATGTTTCTCTTTGCTGTATCTTTGAATCTAAGCCATGGCCTTCCCTGGTTTCTCCTTCCTTTGCACAACTGAGAATACAGCATTTGCCTAGGTTGGCGTTCATGTTCCATTCTTTCCACATGGCCAAGCCATCTGAGATTCATCAGTATTAGCAGATCTGCCATCGTTAGGAGGCCTGCTCTCTGAAGGATTTCCTTGTTGGGAATCTTATCCTGCCAGGATATATTCATTATCTGCCTCAGATGTCGCATCATCATCGCAAGCATGAAGTTTCTTCACTTCCCTCCTGTAGATGGCCCATGTTTCTGCACGGTGGTGGTGGTGGGAGTACCACAGCCTTGTAGATTTTACATTTTGCCCAGAAGGTGACATGACGGTTTTTCCACAGTCTTGTTCCTTTCATCCATAATCATGAAACTGCTTGCAAAGTGTTTGGAGTTCTGTTAGCTTTTGCAATTACTAACAGCACTATCCTGACAGAGCAATGATGTGGCTCAGTGGCAAGGACAGGCCAAGACAAACTGGCATCAATGTCTGCTGCAGCAACTGACCAGGAGATAGGTTTGTTTATCCCCGCTCTTGGGTGATGCCATGGGTCACCTGGCTTGGCTTGCATGATGGCCTTTGATTCGCAAGGAGCATCATCCGCCCTTTGACAAGTCTTGTTTTTAGTCCTGCTGGGTGACATGCCATCCTCCTCACCAGTGTACATTGGTGGGGGAGCTGGTTTAGACGCTGACCACCCGTCCGTGCGGCAGGTTGTACTGGGTTACACTGCTACCAGTAGCAAAGTCCATCTTGACTCTGACCTGACATCCAATCACTTTATCATAAATAAAAAAGGCATTTCTTTCACTGTTCATTATAAACCTGTTACGCTTCGCATTTAAAGGGGACGTGTTCTTGAAATAAGATGTCGATATAGCTTGAGACCGTACTGGGCCTTTCAAAGACTTCACAGTTACCTTCACAGTCTATAATGGGAATACAAAGAAAATAAACAGAGAGAACACTTTTGGGTTTCCCAAAAGCCTCTAAACACTAAGGCTACGTTTACATTAGACCGTATCTGTCTCGTTTTCTTCGTGGATGCACTGTCTGTTTACATTAAACCGCCTGGAAACGCCGGGAAACGGGAATCTGCCAGGATCCACGTATTCAATCCAGATCGTGTCTGGTCCGGTGCTGTGTAAACATTCAGAATACGCGGATACGCTGTGCTGAGCTCTAGCTGGCGTCTCATTGGACAACGTCACTGTGACATCCACCTTCCTGATTCGCTGGCGTTGTGACGCGACTGCTGAAAAACGGCGCGGACTTCTGCCTTGTATCACCTTTCATTAAAGAGTATAAAAGTATGAAAATACTGCAAATACTGATGCAAATACTGCCCATTGTGTAGTTATGATTGTCTTTAGGCTTGCCATCCTTCCACTTGCAAGTAGTAAGTGATATGCGCTGGGATCACACACACAGCGGCTCAGTCCCGAATCGTGGCTTGTGCACTTCACTCGCGTGCTCTGTGAGCTGTGCAGGGCCGGAGTGCGCACCCTCCAGAGGGCACTCGCTGTTCAGGGCGGAGTGATTTGGAGCGCAGGATGCCTGCGGAGCCGAGCGTATCCGTGTATTGGTGTTGCTGTGTGCACGGCTAACGGTTTTAGTGTAAACGCGAATCGTTTTAAGAACGTTAATCTGATGACCCGCTGATTCGACGTAATGTAAACGTAGCCTGAGTTCATCCGTCCATGTTCCCATCCAACACTGCTAGTGTTTTCCCTGTAACCCTGGTGTGGGGGGCTTACAGATGCTAGTCCTTGCCCAAGGGACACCTGAGAGCATCAGCAGTGATGAGGAGGTACTCGATCATCCCCCTGGTCTGAGCGGACCCCACTGCCTGGATGCAGTTTTATGTCATGCCCAGGACATGGAAGGACATGGTAACTCATATAATCACAACTGTGGTGAGCAGAAAAGCATCTCAGCATGCAACAGCAGAAGACCACATTGGGTTCCACTCGTGCCAGCCAAGAACAGGGCTCTTCAAATCAAGAACAGGTGGCCAGTGAGTGTATATTGAATATGTCTGACTGGAATTACTCTCAATATAAATTTAATTTTAAAAACATGACATTTTATTGCCATATGTTCATAGAGTAGATAATCATGATATACCCTGAATACGACATGACAGACTCCTTTACACAGAAGACAGCAGTGCTGTAGTAGCTAATAAAAGCTTTTAGGCAAATAAACATTTCCTCAAGGCTCTATGAATAGTTTAGTAGTCCACTATTTACACTATTTTTATTATGACATACAGTTGTGGTCAGAAGTTTACATACAGTGACATGAATGTCATCTTGGATATGAATGTCATGGCAATATTTGGGCTTTCAGTCATTTCTTTGAACTGTTCTTTTTCTGTGGCAGAATGATTGTACAGCATACAGCTTTAATTAAAAAAACACTAGAACTTGGTGCACAAGTTTTAATTTTCTTTGGGTTTTCTGAAATCAATACAGGGTCAAAATTATACATACAGGCTCAAAAATTTACATACACTCACTTAGATTATTAATTCAGAGGTGCTGGAACTTCCAAAATGTCTCTTATCTTGCCAAGGCCGAGGTCTCTTAACTTCCTGTTAGTGATTATGGCTGACTACAGCTGGTAGCTTCTCTGTGCCTTCATAAAAAGGGTTTGTTTACAGCACTCACTGGATTGACCAACACACAGTAAAATGGGAAAGTCCAAGGAGCTCAGTGCAGATCTGAGAAAGAGGATCGTAGATATACACAACTCCAGAATGTCTCTTAGAGCCATTTCTAAACAACTGAAAATTCCAAGATCAGTTCAAACAATTGTATCCAAGTTATTGTGAGGTGTAGTCACTTTGCCAAGCCACTTTGCTTCAAGAAAACCCAAACTGTCACCCTCAGCTGAAAGGAAATTGGTTTGGATGGTCAGGAACAATCTGGGGACCACCATGGCTCAGCCCTGCCATGAACTGGAAGCTGATGGATCACTGTCTACAGTTCAGATCACCATGGACTAAGAGGCTGTTATCCAATAAATAACCCCCTTGCTCCAAAATTGACACCTTCAAGCTTAAGTTTGAAGCTGACCACATGGACAAAGTAAAACACCTTTTGGAGGAAAGCTGTATGGTCAGATGAGACAAGGATTGAGTTGTTTGGCCACAATGACCGCCATGTACAGAGGGACACTGTACCAGCTGGTGGTGGTGGTAGGATCATTATGCTCTGGGGCTGTTTTGCTGCTAGTGGAACTGGTTCATTGCACAAAGTGGATGAAATAATGAAGGAGGACTACCTCAGAATTCTTCAGCATAAACCATCAGAAACTTGAACACGACTTGGGACTAGGGAGTTACAACAGGAAAATGAACCCAAACACGCATCAGAGCTGGTTGTGGAGGATAAAGCAGGCTAACATTAAGCTTAAAACAAGTCCTGACTTCAACCCTATTGAAAATATAGGGACTGTGCTTATAAGTCGAGTCCATGCCAAGAAAAAAAAAATGTAATTGAACTCTACCAATTCTACCATGAAGAGTCGTGAAATATCCAACCAGAATTCTGCCAGAAGCTTGTTCATGGTAAACAAAAATGTTTGGTCAAGGTGAATCTTGCCAAGAGACATTTTACCCAAATATTCGGTGTGCTGTATGTATATTTTTGACCCTGTATGTATAATTTTGTCCCTGTGTTGATTTCAGAAAACCCAAAGAAAATTAAAACTTGTGCACCAAATTCTAGTCTTTTTTTTTTTTAATTAAAGCTGTATGCTGTACAATCATTCTGCCACAGAAAAAGAACAGTTCAAAGAAATGACTGAAAGTCCAAATATTGCCATGACATTCAGGTCACTGTATGTAAACTTCTGACCACAACTGTATGTACACGAGTGAATTTAGTGCCATTTTTGCTCGACTTACTCATTTTGTCTGCAGACATCTTTATAAAGAGTCTATTTTCCCACAAGTACATTCACTTAGCAGCATTCCCTAAAATGCACATCTCCAATTATTTCCCAGAAAGTGTGCTTCGACCAAAAACACAGTTTGAGCCTTTGAAATGAGTCACTGTCAACAATTCATTTCAAGCAGCCATTCTTTTTTTTCCCCCAAGGACTCAAAAACAGGAAATCAAAACTAACAAAGAAAGCAGCAAGAACATGAGAAAGGGCTTACTGTAATGTTTTCAACCCTTTAAGATGCTCTCTTTCAAGCTGTGAAATAATGGGTGGGAGAGTGAAAAAAACTCAGCTCCAGGTAGGCCTAAATTGGGCTTGGAAACCTTTACGGTGGAGAACGTTCATCTCACATCAAAGCGCTGAATGGGCAGCAGTTCAGAGGCAGGCCGAGCCGGGCGCCTCAGCAATGCTTCCCATGTGTGTGTCATTTTACGGCCCCTGCTTTATAATCCAATTGTGGTTGGATTGTTAAAATCACCTTTCTGAAGGTGAGTGCAATATTAAGAAGAAAAAAAAAACCAGCAGGAGCTGAATTCTGACATGAATAATAGCTAAACTCATCTCAGGTCATGTACTTCAAATGAGCAACACACACTAGTAATCTAAATCATACGGCTTTACACACCTGGATTTCATTTAACAAGGCTGGTGATCCTACAGCAGGCTTCAGATCCAGCAGGAGAACAGACCATCTCCCCTGGCTGGTGTGTATCAATGTTTCCATATTTTAAAGTTTGCTTTCTTTCATTGCATTCCAATGCAACGTCAGTTCCCAAGGTAGGCAACATTTTGGCGTAGCGCGTGCAAGCTTCCAAAATAAACACTGTTCCATTTGGAAACCTCTGAGATTTTTTATTTTACTGGAGGAGCATCGCATGTGCCTTTCTTGGATCCTGTCCTGTTCACCTGACCATGTTCTAAGCCTCAGACTGAGAAGTGGTCTTAGAAGTTGCCACGGTCTTGCACCAGGTAGCGTTGTTGTCACTCCAGGATCCCTGGTTCAATCCTGAGCCTGTGTAGTCTTTTAGATATGGGGATATGGTCCCCATATCCATGTGGGGTTCCTCTGGCCAAAACCATGACAGCAGGTGGACTGATTATGCTGAATTGCCCCAAAGTGTGAATGAGTGTGTGGTTGTGTGTGGTGGCCTGTGATGGACTTGTGTCCCATGCAGGGTATATTCCCATCTCATGCCCAGTGTTCCTGGGATAGTCTTCAGATCCAACAAATCCCTGATGAGGATAACGGCCCGGTCCCACAACACCGATAACTATAACTCCATCTGCCTGAATTTAGTTCCAGTCTGGAGCAGAAACACCACAACTATAATCCCAACTATAATATCACTTGGTCCTGCCACTCAGGTAAATAAACGCATGTAACTTAGGAATAGTCAGGAAATTTTTTCCAAGTAGCAGCACATTATTCCGGGCATACTGTACAGCTTGGACTTCAAAACAACCCATGCACACACTCCGGTGGTTGATATAACACGGATAGGTCACGGATTACAGAAATATAATAAGAAAGGATACAAAATACGGAGTGGTTATGGATTTTAATACGGATGCTAATAATTTACGGATTGGTCATGGACATTTCAGTATATTACAGATTAGTTACCGATTTGATACGGATGATGCATCACGGATAAAAAATTAAGAAATCAAAAACAATTAAATGTTTGGACTGCTGAAGTGCATAATTAAAATATCTTACCTGCATTTATGTGTTTACTTTATTATTGATATTTCACGGAAAATCACATATCCGTGAATAAAAGATCTGCGCTTTATATTATATATTTTATTTTCTGTGAACCCGTATTCTGTGACTTCATGATGCCTGGGGAAAACAGCATGTCTTCAGACAATGTCACATGTAAACAATTACCTGATTGGTCAGATGTTTTATCAGATCAGGTCCAGGCCTGGAAAAATCGCTCCAGAAGTAATCTCAGCAATACGGATGAACCCAGGCCTGGGCTATAGGGATCGATATTGGTATGGTGTGAGCACCAACCACATAAACTGCAGGGGTCCCATTTATTTATAGTTATCGTTACAATTGTAGTTATAGTTATCGGTATTGTGGGACCGGACCTTAAAGCAGTCACTGAAGAATGCTAGTCATAACCTCTGAGGCTCTGCTCACTGACCATCTGCACAAAATATTGTAAACTTTGCTGCCCACAAGCAAGAGTTTTGCATGTACCAATCTTAAAGACTATTGACGTTTCATTGTCTACATCACACAACAATATGTGACTGGACACCGTCAGAAAATTCACAAAGTGAAACGGCTTCTTCTTGTGAAAGTACGGCTATGTTGAATTCTTAAAGCTGCCACTCTCTATCAAGCTACAGCTAGCTGATAATAGTAAAAACATTTTTCAGGCAATGTAATGCTAATGCAGCTTTCTGTTATGGTTAACATGCTATCAACTAAATTAGATAGTTAGTTCAGGATATTATTAAACGAACAGTGGTTAAGATATGTTCAGCATAACATAAGCCCATAAACTAGCAAGTGATATTGTGTGGTGTGCTAAGAGTTATGATGAATGAAGAGACACAAGGCTGTCCTTAATTCAATGTTTTTACGAAGGTTAACATATTACTGCCCAATGAGACAGGGACCTTGGAAGGATGAAACTACTGCCATCTGAATCCTGAGTTTGTGCTTGGCGCACACAGCAGCGTGCCTCAAACTGCTACTCACATACATGCGGGCAGCGCCATTAGGACTAATTACCATGCACCTGTTCCAGATTAGAGTGCAATCACAGCGCACACTTATAAGGACTTTCACAACACACAGACTTTGTGAAGTATACGCGCAGTACCTTGTGTCTCAGGTTACCAAGCCTTTGTTCACTGTATTGCTTTCCTGGTTTTGACTCACTTTTCTATTCTAGACTTTGCCTTTATTTCCTCTGACATCCTGTTTGTGCCTCACCTGACTACTGCTTGTTTCTTGACACTGATTTTGCATGATGATTTGGATCTGTTTGCCAGTGGTTTTTAAACTAAAATCTTCTTGCAATTACATCCGTACATCGCCTCCAGGACGTGACAGCTGTATATACGTTACAATTTCCAGCAAATTTTCCCATATTTTTTCCAGAATTAGGTCACCTGCTAATTCCCACCCACCAGCCAACTCTCCTCTATTATATGACAGCTACCAACTGGGGAGGGTGAAGACTAACAAGGGTAGCAGGCGGTATAACACATGTGGAGGAAAGCGCTATCTACCCTCCACATACATGAGCTCACAGACACCCGTAATTGGCATGGGGGAGGGAGAGTATGCCAATCCTCCCATTCAGACAGCATGGATAATTTTAATAATAATAATAATAATAATAATAATAATAGAAGAAGAAGAACATGCACCAGAGGGTTGTATGGAGAATGAACGTGCAAAGATACTGTGGGATATTTCTGTGGGATATTACTGTGGGATACTTCTTCTTCTTGTATGAATATCCAGTGCAATAACATGATAGAAGCTAGACGACCAGACATAGTGCTTGTAAATAACCTAGAAAATAAACACTACATTATAGATATAGCTTGCCCTGCTGATCACCGGATACACGAAAAAGAACTTGAAAAGGTTGGAATGTATCAAGATCTGCGCCAAGAAATCTCTAGACTGTGGGAAACAAGGAATGTTGTTGTAGTCCCAGTAGTGATTGGAGCTTTAGGCTCAGTGACGAAAGCCCTTGAAAAATGGCTGGATAAGTTGGAATTGAAGATTGATGTAGCTCTACTACAGAAGACTTTAAGGATATTAAGGAAGGTGCTTGAAAGCTAAGTGGAGAAAGACTCAATGGACCTTTGGCCATGGGTTGTGGCCTGCTCCTTTGGGTGAATTATTAGTTAAAGTTTTACTTATATAGCGCCTTTCTCACACCCAAGGTCACTTTGCAATTACAAAACAAACAAGAAAAAAAAGTCAACCAAAAGAGGGTCAGGATGTAATTCCATTGGTGTAGCTGCCCACAGTCCCACCAAAAGGCGCACAAAGGTATATCCCACACCACCTGCACAGCTACCATGACGCCACTGTGCAACAGTGCTCGGAACACTATGCCATGGATCCACAAAGCGAGTACAGAAGCACCGCTCCATGGCCAGTCTACCAACCTTATTTTGATCATGAATCAATAAAGATTACATGGTCCAACATGTTATTCAATTCAAGTTGATACTATTGATCCAAGTTGTTGATTTTTTTCAACTAAGAAGAAAACTTCTAGTTTACTCCGCCGGTGCTGCCATTTTGGAAATCACATTATGCATTGCTGCGTGCTGACTGGTTGAAAGGTGAGTGGCGTTGAATTCATCCGCAGGAAACCATGCACCAATGTTTTGAATGTGAGCTGTCAAAATGAGTAACAAAAACGGGACCAAAGGCTCACAACACACCGTGTCATGGTATGGAAGGGTTGGAAATTAAACAAGTAAACCGTAGCTGCTAAAGAAGGCAACTGGACTTGCTTGAAATTCTTGAAGACATTTCACCTCTCATCCGAAAGGCTTCTTCAGTTCTGTCTGACTAGTGGGGAGTTTCAGGTATTTATCCTCCAGTGGACCAAAAGCAATCCCAACTGTGGGTATCCCAACTGGGCTTTCGTCAAGACCAGAAAAAGAAACATAATGGGCAGGGAAGAAAACAGCAAGAAATGCAAGAACACTGTCATTCACTACATTTCTGGACTATCTGAGAAACTCAGGAGGATCTTCTATAAACACAACATCCCTGTACATTTCAGACCCAGCAACTCTCCGAGGCAGAAATTGTTCCACCCTAAGTACAGAATACCCAGACACAAGCAGGACAACGTAGTGTACGCAATTCAATGCAGTGAGGAATGCACAGACCTGTACACTGGGGAAATGAAACAACCGCTTCACAACTGCATGGCTCAACACAGGAGAGCCAGTTCCTCAGGCCAGGACTCTGGCAGAGAGAGCCAATGACCCACATATCACCCTAATGACCCTCTAGGCTGCTAACACCATTCAGACCTGGCCTCCAGCAACCCTAACACCTACAGGATGACTGAGAGGGTCAATGATCCATGTGACCTCAACGACTCTCCTTAGGGTTGTTTTTGGTCCACTAGAGGATAAATACCTGTAACTCTCCACTTGTCAGACAAAACTGAAGAAGGCTTTCGGATGAGAGGTGAAACATCTTCAAGGATTTCAAGCAAGTCCAGTTGCCTTCTTTAGCACCTACGGTTTACGATGACCTGGATGACTGAGAACCTTCACAGACAATTAAACAAGTAGTACACAAAGTCTATCGGTAAAACAGCACGGCACACAAGTTTCACGAACACTGTTTTGAGCTTTGGCCAATCAGTGTGCAGGAATGCAATCAGATGATTTTCAATCATGGTGGCACTGGTGGAGTACACAAATTTTTCTGCTAGATTCAGAAAATTGGCAGCAGGGGACACTTATATTGATTTGAAGTTGCTGACATGTTGATTCGGGAAACCTTTATTGTTTTGTGATCAAACGGAGACTGACAGATTGTATGTAGAGTGGACCGTCCATGAATTACAGCTTTGGGGATTTTGCCGTGTCATAACTTGTAGGACAAGAAGACTGAGGAGGATTGTGTATTGTGGCATGTAGCAACTGTGAGCAGAACAGGCATCACCCATGACAGACCAAGGCCTGAAGGAAACCGATGTCCAAAACTGGGTCTGGAGCTACACCATAACCAACAGATAAAACATTCAAAGAACAAACCATCCATCCATTGCTGCTTATCCTGTACAGGGTCACAGGCATGCTGGAGCCTATCCCAACTGACTATGGGCAAGAGGCGGGGTACACCTTGGACAAGTCGCCAGGTCATCGCAGGGCTGACACATAGAGACAAACAACCATTCACATGTACAGTCAATTTAGAGCCACCAATTAACCTAACCTGCATGTCTTTAGACTAGAGGAAACCCATACAGACATGGGGAGAACATCCAAACTCCACACAGAAAGGCCCTCGTCAGCCACTGGGCTTGATCCCAGGACCTCCTTGCTATGAGGCAACAGCGCTAACCACTACACCACCGTGTCACCCCATACAACCACAGAAAGGAAAAAAAAGAAAACTAAAAAGCTCCGTTGAGACGCGGCAGCCAAAACGTGCACAGCGTACTCTCAACCGGAACCGGAAGTGTCGAATGTAATTTTGTCCCTTCATTCCCAATCATGATTGCTGTAGTAAGATCAGGATTTGAACTTGCAATCTCTCAAAGAAAGGATGAATGCTTTTCTGTTGACTTGCTCCATCATTCTGAACTCCAGATTGATATTTCTTATGAGTCAATCCAATATTTCTGCAGGTGCACCAGCATATAATATCCTGCATATTTGAAAAACTGCTGCATATTTATGAACAAGGCCATGCTCATTGACCGTAGTTTCTAATTTTGATTGAGCGGTGCACACCAAAAAGGAAAAAAAAAAGCACAATAAAAAGAAAATATAACCATGCTTGAGCAGAATGGCATGACGCAGCAGCTATAACATACAGTGGAAATGAAGCTTATATGGACTCACTGTAAAAGGTGTGTAATTATATTTGACTAATTCATCTTCATGCTGATCTTTATTGCTTCCTTATTTCATTTAGTAACAGAAAGACTCAATGGTCTGGGTGGAGAAGGATTCATTAGAGGATCTGTCAGTCACGCTGAAAACTCGAGAGAAAACGTGTGTTAATAATATAGATGGTATCTAAACGTTCTCCTTAAAAGTGATTTTGATGGAAGTTACCTGTATAATTTTAGCTGCTCTAAAACTCAAAATCCAAACAAAATACAGCTTCTCTGTTCAGTGTTGTCTCCAAAGACATGCCTGGAAAACACTCCTGGTGTCAGGAACGACACTGAAAGCCTGAGTTTAGAGCAACCTCCAAACATGGCCGCTCCGGACTACACTTCCCAAGAATCACAGCGCCCCTCGTAACCAGAATACTAAATACATCACCTGTCAGCAATTCACCTGCTAATTACCCCATACATGTCAACCTCTGGTCAATCAAACCTGTATAACCAACCTCCAAAATCCGTATTTCCCTTATAAAATCCGTATAAGATGCAAATTAAAATAATTTACCTAAATTTTGAATGATAGTTAATTATGATATATCCCAGTTACTTTTTATTCAATATTAATAACAATAAACCTTCAGAATGAATACAAAGCTCCAATGTTTGACAAAAACACAAAGTGTCACTCTAATGTTCTGAATTGTACTCCATGACAGCTTTTTTAGCAGTCTGCACCAATACCTCACTAGGCTGCATGTCACAGCAAGTGTCTGTGTTGATCTTGCCGGAGTGCTCATTCAGAATCTTTTCAGTCGCTAGTGAAAGTCGCTCAGGTGGAAATACGCTTTTCAAACAAAATGTTACTTCCCGGTTGTCGGGATTCTTGCAATGCGGTGTGCACATGATCAAAAGTGGAACGAAGTCTCGCTACCACAAGATAACACGCGATTTCATAAGACTCTTTACTGGCTGTTTGTGCTTTCTGTGGTGTACAGTACGTTTGTAAATGTTATGCGCTCTTTTATCATTGTGGGAATTGATTATAGCTCTAAATAAATATTGAAGTTTTTTTTAAAGAATCCGTATAACTTTATTTGTATGCCCATATACTACGTTTATTGAATCAAATCCGTATAAAATACGGACATTCCGTATAGGTTGACATGTATGTTACCCCGTCTACTTAAACCCTGCTCAAACGATCACTCAGTGCGAAGTATTGTTCTTTGTCCTGTACCTGACCTAACCAAGCCATTTGATTTCTGCCTGACTTCCAGTTTGAGACCTCTGTTTACGTTCATTCCCGACTTTGTCTTCTTGTCTGTCCTACGCCACTCTGATTGCTGACTGACTGACCTCTGCCTGTTTTCTGACTACGATTCCTGTTCTACAGTTTGGCTCCGTTTGCGCCGTACCTGCTCTCCCCTGCAATTGCATTCGTAAGTGCCTGCGCTCTGATACCTGGCGTACGTGTTGCTCAGGCAGGAATGCCTGAATGCTAGAGCAAAAACATGAAGGCTGCATCGTTTGTTTTTTCTTCTGTTTATAGAGTGTTGGGTACAACAGAGACCAGAGTTTTTTTCTCCAAGCTTAAATTTTATTGAAGCTGCAGGAATGTATGGAGAACTTCAGAAAATATTACAGTGTTCTGATGTTTAAAAAAAAAAAAATCACTGACCTTACCTTTAACATGACACTATTATCATGTGGTGGATTTCCAGCTAGTTTACAGGAAGAAACTGTGTGTGTGTGGCTCAGGACAGAACTGACAGGACAACAGCCTTCCTGGTGGCTGTCGTTCTGATAACGCCACAGGAAGCAGTAAACAAGCACTGTGTGTGTGTCCAATGTGATGGATACGATGTGTCCAAAAAGGATGCCAATGAAATTCTGTACCATGTCAAGTGTATCTTCTTCTTCTCCTTCCTGCTGTTCCCATTAGGGGTTGCCACAGTGGATCTGTTCCACAGATTTGACTTTACACCCTTCCTGACGCAACCCTCTCCAGTCTATCTGGGCTTGGGACCAGCACTAAGTACACACTGGCTTGTGCAACCCCAGTGGCTGGGTATTTTACCTAACCTTCATGTCTTTGGACGGTGGGAGAAACCGGAGCACCCAGAGGAAACCCACACAGACACGATAAAAACTAAAGACGCACTGAACACCCAAAAGGCTACCAAAACTTCATTATATACAGTTGTGCTCATAAGTTTACATACCCTGGCAGAATCTATGATTCTTTGACCATTTTTCAGAGAATATGAATGATAACACAAAAACATCTTTTCCACTCATGCTTAGTGGTTGGGTGAAACCATTTATTGTCAAACGACTGTGTTTTCTCTTTTTAAATCATAATGACAACAGAAACTACCCAAATTACCCTGATCAAAAGTTCACATACCCTGGTGATTTTGGCCTGATAACATGCACAGAAGTTGACACAAATGGGTTTGAATGGCTACTAAAGGTAACGTCCTCACCTGTGATCTGTTTGCTTGTAATCAGTGTGTGTGCATAAAAGCGGAGTGAGTTTCTGGGATCCAGACAGACTCTTACATCTTTCATCCAGCCACTGATATTTCTGGATTCTGAGTCATGGGGAAAGCAAAAGAATAGTCAACGGATCTACGGGAAAAGGTAGTTGAACTGTATAAAACAGGAAAGGGATACAAAAAGATATCCACGGAATTGATGATGCCAGTCAGCAGTGTTCAAACTGTGATTAACAAATGGAAAATCAGGGGTTCTGTTAAAACCAAACCACAGTCAAGTAGACCAACAAAAATTTACACCAAACAGCACAGAGACAAGTCTCAAAACTTCTGGAACAAGGTAATTTGGAGTGATGAGACCAAAATTGAACTTTTTGGCCACAACCATAAACATTACATTTGGAGAGGTGTCAACAAGGCCTATGATGAAAGGAACACCATTCCTACTGTAAAGCACAGAGGTGGATCGCTGATGTTTTGGGGATGTGTGAGCTCCAAAGGCACAGGAAACTTGGTTGAAGGAAACAAAGTTGAAGGAAAGATGAATGCAGCACGTTATCAACAAATACTGGAGGCAAATTTGCACTCATCAGCCCGGAAGCTGCGCATGGGACGTACTTGGACAATCCAACATGACAATGATCCAAAACACAAGGCCAAGTCGACCTGTCATTGGCTACAGCAGAACAAAGTGAAGGTTCTGGAGTGGCCATTTCAGTCTCCTGACCACAATATCATTGAGCCACTCTGGGGAGATCTCAAGCGCGCAGTTCATGCAAGACAGCCCAGGAATTTACAGGAACTGGAGGCTTTTTGCCAAGAAGAATGGGCAGCTTTACCATCTGAGAAAATAAAGAGGCTCATCCACAACTACCACAAAAGACTTCAGGCTGTTATTGATGTTAGAGGGGGCAATACACGGTATTAAGAACTGGGGTATGTAAACTTTTGATCAGGGTCATTTGGATGTTTTTTGTTGTCATTATGATTTAAAAATAGAAAACACAGTTGTTTATCAATAAATGGCTTCACCCAACCACTAACCATGAGTGGGGAAAAAAGTTTTTGTGTTATCATTCATATTCTCTGAAAAAAGGCCAAGAAAGCAAAAATTCTGCCAGGGTATGTAAACTTATGAGCACAACTGTATTCTTCACATATATTTAGAAGAGAAAAACAGAACAACGGACATCAAAAAACTGGAAAAGAGACACGTCGGAGATGTAAAACTTCTTCTGTGCTAGCGAGCGACTGTGAAAATTTGTAAACAAACATGGCTGCCAGGTTTGCTTCATTAAAAGCAGAAGATTTAGAGAGAATTTTGAAAGAAAAAGATGCGCTGAATACCTGGAAGGCTACCAAAAACTTCACTGGATATACTTCACGCATATTTACAAGAGAAAAACATACCAACGGACATCGAAAAGCTGGAAAAGAGAGCAATAGCGGAAATTTGTCAAAGTTCTACTTGGGGTGAGGAAAAGTGATGGAGACTTTTACAAGAGGACTTCACTCATGGACTTCACTCAGCAAAGCCCTTTTGTTTTGAACAACTGCAATGGAACAATTAACTACGACCAAAAGTAACTGTGAACTTGAACTGTCAACCTGGATATCGCTTGTATACAGTGTAAGCTGGGCTGTTGTTGTTCAGGCTTTCTGGACTTGGACCATTTTAATTGTTAGAACTTTGCCTTTGTACAGTACATTGGACTGACAGAACATTGAATTACATTCGATCAGAATCAGCATTCAGTATTGGTAAGTTACCGCCCTGTTCTTAACTTTTTGTAAAATCTATAATTGTTCCATCAAATGTGTATGTACAATAATAATAATAATAATAATAATGGCTGGTGTTTTTCGTGGTATATCAGATATATTCCATTCAGCTACTCGTCTTCGACTCGTTCAGTATTATGCTAGCTGAATGGAATATATCTGATATACCATGATAAACACCAGCCATTATTATTTAAATAATAAACTCGACTTTGGTGAGGTGGCACGGTGGTGTAGTGGTTAGCGCTGTCGCCTCACAGCAAGAAGGTCCGGGTTCGAGCCCCGTGGCCGGCGAGGGCCTTTCTGTGCGGAGTTTGCATGTTCTCCCCGTGTCCGCGTGGGTTTCCTCCGGGTGCTCCGGTTTCCCCCACAGTCCAAAGACATGCAGGTTAGGTTAACTGGTGACTCTAAATTGAGCGTAGGTGTGAATGTGAGTGTGAATGGTTGTCTGTGTCTATGTGTCAGCCCTGTGATGACCTGGCGACTTGTCCAGGGTGTACCCCGCCTTTCGCCCGTAGTCAGCTGGGATAGGCTCCAGCTCGCCTGCGACCCTGTAGAAGGATAAAGCGGCTACAGATAATGAGATGACATGAGACATTGGTGAATCATTGTTAAATATTTGCCCTTTATATTACACCTTCACACTGTTATACTTTCATATTCCCTATATTCGTTTATCATATAATCTTCGGTGTAGATTATGGTTGTTCATACCTCATGAATTTCAATGCCACTAAACCCAGTGCGAGCTGTGAAAATGTCAAATAAAGGCTTATTAAAACAGTTTAGCGCAATAGTATGCAGTTTTAATATGAAGCCAAACGAACCAGCCTAGCTACCATTTAAACACCATTGCGAATCGGTGTACGCACCATGCTCGCACATTTTCATTCATAAAAATATTGCCAAAGTTTTCCTGAACGTGTCGTTTTCTTGCTTTGCTCACTCCAGGCTGATGAATAACAGCAGTGTGAGAAATGCTCTGTTGTCTGATGTTTCAGTGGCTGTTCAAAATCAAATGACAGAAACCCTATCTGTCTATCTCTCTTTCCCATATCTGCAATCTGTGTGTGAATACCACAGACCAAGATTTACGCACATGTCCATGTACTGAAAACACAACAGAGCGTTTCTGGGATGATTGCTGACGGCCCCAACAAACTCCCATCTCAAGTGGGTTTCACAAACAGGTTTTTTGTTCTGTTCTTAAAGGAGAACTGAAGGCAAATTTTTTTATAATCAAAATTCTATTTCTCATTTTATTAAATATAGGAATGCATTTTTGATCGCTATTTTGTCGCTGCTATAGCAAGTTACGAGTGTTTGAAATATGCTCTGTAATATGTAGTGTTGCACCGATACCGATACCAGTATCGGGCGGGGCCCCGATCTGGCACTAAAATGGTGGTATCGGTATTGGCGAGTAGCAAGAAATAGGGTGCCGATACCACTTACCGATGCTAGTATGACACTTGAACGCAGCCTTCTCTCTCCCGACACTCACTACACTCTGTGTTGTGTGATCACACGTGATCACTGTGCATGCCTGCCAAGCACGCCAAGCAGCTATTGCTATTGACCTGCTCCAGACCAATGAGAGCGGGCCAATAGCCGCTCTTAACCAATACAGGGGCAGCTTTTTCATGCGGAGGAAAAACAAACCACGAGAAGAAAATGTCGGCGGTCTGGATATATTTCAGCATAGAAACTCCGGCGAGTACAATGGCTACATGCAAGATTTGCTGCCTGAAAGTTTCGAGAGGTGGAGTTAAATCGGCCAGTTTCAATACCTCGAACCTGATAAAACATTTGAAGACGAAACATGTGAACGAACACAAAGAGTTTGAGGTTGCAGCTCTTCATATATATATATATATATATATATATATATACATATATACACACACACATTTTATATATATATATATATATATATATATATATATATATATATATATATATATATATACATATACACACACACACACATTTCAAACGGAGTGGTATCGGTATGGTATCGGTATCGGCCGGTACTGCACAGCCAGGTATAGGTATCGGTATCGGGGCCAAAAAAATGGTATCGGTGCAACACTAGTAATATGTCAGTCCATATGTCAAATCAACGGCCGTAAACGAGATTCGTTGAGACCTGTGCGAGACATCGTAGGACGGAAGTAAAACGTACAGCGGAAATCAAAGCGACCGACATCCGCCAACATTGTCAAAAGACGCGCGCGCCCTCTTTCGAATGCTGACGTAATCAAACCGGAAGTTTTGTTTGTTTTGATAGCAATCAGGAAAGTTTGAGAAAAGTAGGCAGTAATCGTCATTTAAACTCGTTTTTGTGCAATATTTCGTTTGGAAAACAGTTTTCAAAATGGCGGCACTGACACGTCACGCTTCGAAATCTCGTACAAGTCTTGTGAAGATCGCGCGGATAAGCGACGCCTGCCGTGGACCAAACGAACTAAATTCAACATGGCTAAAAACTGAATAGGCCGATAAGTATAATCTTTAATTGCGATTAGTTGTCACGATATAAGGTTACTAAAACCGAAAACGTCATCAAATAACACGTTAATTAAGAAATAAAGCAAGTTTAAAAATGATTTCAGTTCTGCTTTAATATAGTACAGGGAAATGCGTCAAAATTCTTGTGTGTTAACCTTTCATGCGCTACAAATTAGGTAGCTCGAGACTAGTCTTGAAAGTTGCAAGAACATTCCTTAAAACACAGTGAAGAAAGGAAAGAGATGAACTAAGAGTGACTCCTGATGTGATGGAGCTCTAAGAGAATGATAGACAAAGAAAGAAAAAGAGATCAGGTTTCTCATACAGAGCATTCAGGAAACAGTAGCATGATTATGGGTTTGGACTATCAGTTTCCATCATATCTGCACTGTAACACTTCTGGGAAGCTGAGAATTCGAACTCGATCTGAGTAAGAAAGGAAACATGAATAAAAGGAAAAAGATTGATGGAGACAGAAGCTGATAGGTGAAGCCAGGAAAAATCATGACTTGTTAGCCCTGTGTTGTTTGGATATGAGATAAAGAAAAAGAAGGAGAGACTGAGAGATAAGATAGATGACCTGACTGTTCGCTATCTGACTTAAATAAACAGGGACAGAGGAAGAGAACTCTGAACCTCGATTTTTTTTTTCAGCTTGTCATGTTGCCAAGAAAACACAAAGTCCTCTCGGAATACACAGACATGCAAACAGACACATTCACACAGATAAACAAATATATTGTGACGCAAGTGAAGCTAAAGTTCTTTTTATTTCCACTTCTTTTTGTCTGATAAGTAGCAAAGTGCTTAGCGATGGTTGAAATGAAAACCTGCAGCACGCACTGCACACTGAATACTCATGTTACTCAAGAAGTGAAGTCTTTATTTTTGTCACATGTACACTCAAGCAAAGCGAAACTTCTCCTCTGAAGCAGTGAACACACACACAGAGCAGGGGGCAGCTATGCTACAGCACCCGGGGAACAGTTGGGGGTTAGGTGCCTTGCTCAAGTGCACTTCAGCCATGAATAGATGGAGACTGTACATTCACACTGTACATTCACACTATTTTGCACAACAAGTTGGCCTGAAAATAAATCAGAAGAAATCTGAAATGATGGTCCTAAATGTCTCCGACCCACTACCAATCCATGTAAATAGTGATGCCCTACCAGTAACGGGCGAGTTTACCTATCTTGGTAGTACTGTAAAACAAGATGGAGGTGCACACAGTGACATCAAAAGTAGAATAAACAAAGCTAGGAATACCTTCAGGAGCTTAAACAACATCTGGAAGTCACAACAGTACAGACTCAAGACAAAACTGAAGTTGTACCAGAGCTGTGTTCTATTCACCCTCCTCTATGGTGCAGAATGCTGGAGAATGACAGCCAGTGACATCCATCAACTGTCAGTTTTTCATACTAGGAGCCTGCGGAAGACATGTCGGATTTTCTGGCCTAACAAAATATCTAATGAAGAACTGTTAATAAGATGTCATCAAGACAGTATGAATGAAATAATAACAAGGCGGTGTTGGAACTGGATTGGACATGTTCTGAGGAGAGAACAAGATAACATTACAAGAGTTGCCCTGCACTGGACACCGGAAGGGCGAAGGAAAAGAGGACGACCCAAGACCACCTGGCGTCGCACAGTAGAGGAAGAGATGACATCTCTGAATCTAACACGGGGAGGTGTCCAGAAGCTAGCCCAGAACCGACCGGAGTGGAGGTCCTTCGTTGCTGCCCTACATGCCAGAAGGCATAGCGGGCAGTAAGTAAGTAAGTAAGTACATTCACACTCCCCCTACATTTTTCCTGCCAGTCCAAGGGAATCAAACCAGTGACCCAAAAAAT
Source organism: Neoarius graeffei (assembly GCF_027579695.1). Classification (NCBI taxonomy): domain Eukaryota; kingdom Metazoa; phylum Chordata; class Actinopteri; order Siluriformes; family Ariidae; genus Neoarius; species Neoarius graeffei. The sequence goes on from NC_083577.1 coordinate 82,732,820, forward strand.
GCAAAGACATGCTTATTGACTTTTTACATTATAAGCCTTGTGAGCATTGCATTACAGGCATTTAGCAGACGCCCTTATCCAGAGCGATGTACAACATACCCAAAGCAGCCTGGGGGGGCCCTTACTCAAGGGTACTTCAGCTATTCCTGCTGGTCCAGGGAATTGAACTGGCAACCTTTTGGCCCCAAAGCGGCCATGGCTTCCCCCTTTAATGATAGGCCAGAGTTATATGTTTCTAATGATCTCACATGGAATCCATCCATCATCCATAACCGCTTATCCTGTGCAGGGTTGCAAGCGAGCTGGAGCCCATCCCAGCTGACTATGGGTGAGAGGTGGGGTACACCCTGGACAAGTCGCCAGATCATGGCAGGGCTGACACATAGAGACAAATAACCATTCACACTCACATTCACACCTACGGTCAATTTAGAGCCACCAATTAACCTAACCTGCATGTCTTTGGACTGTGGGGGAAACCGGAGGAAACCCATGCAGACACGGGGAGCACATGCAAACTCCACACAGAAAGGCCCTCGTCAGCTGCTGGGCTCGAACCCAGAACCTTCTTGCTGTGAGGCAACAGTGCCCCTCTCACATGGAGTGTTCATCTCATCTCATCTCATCTCATTATCTCTAGCCGCTTTATCCTTCTGCAGGGTCGCAGGCAAGCTGGAGCCTATCCCAGCTGACTACGGGCAAAAGGCGGGGTACACCCTGGACAAGTCGCCAGGTCATCACAGGGCTGACACATAGACACAGACAACCATTCACACTCACATTCACACCTACGCTCAATTTAGAGTCACCAGTTAACCTAACCTGCATGTCTTTGGGGAGCACATGCAAACTCCACACAGAAAGGCCCCCGTCAGCTGCTGGGCTCGAACCCAGAACCTTCTTGCTGTGAGGCAACAGTGCCCCTCTCACATGGAGTGTTCACTGTAATTATATTTTTAAGAAAGCCAATAAAAGGGGAGTCTCGTGACGCGATGTGAGAAGGAGCCATGGAGTAGGGACCTCCGCACTGCTTTGCTGCCTTTATCCTTTAAAACATTTACACCAGAGGTATTAGTATCCAGTATACTTGTTAACTAACAGGGGTGCAAAAAGATGTCGAAATTTTCCAAGTCTTCGACCTGTGGAGATATTAAAAGACATCGAAGATCGCACGGGGCTGACGCCATGATGCAAGACCAAGATGGCGATGGCGAGCCCGACCAACAACAAGTTCACGGCATAGCCCAGGATATTAGTAACATTTACATGGCACTAACAAAGATTTCTGAGGATTTGGAGGGGCTGGCAGAAATACGTCGTACCACTGCGTCGGTGGAGACTAAACTCTCCTCCCTAATTACAAGAATGGACGACATTGAGAAGCGAGTGGAATATTTGGAAACGACCGAGAAGGAGTGGCAAGCTAACCCGCCAGCTAGCAAGACAGATGTCGGACAGATCTGGGAAAAATTAGAAGACGTGGAGAATCGTTCGCGGCGCAACAATGTTCGATTCGCCGGCTTTCCGGAGGGCAAAGAGGGAGGAGACATGGTGAAATTTCTGGAGGAGCTGATGCCAAATTTGCTGAACATCGAGGGGATTGGCTTTCTTATGTGCTTTGCTTTCAGACAAGATGGCGGCACGCGTGAGTGCAGCGGCTCTTCGCTCTCCTAGTTGGTACTTGTTTGTGTGTTTTTGGCTGTTGTTACGAATCGACCTATATCAGTCAACGCAGCACTATAGTCGGCAGGAATTGATAGATTTCGGAGTTGCCCATAGTAGGGCAATAACGACGTCATTCCAGCGGACCCACAGTATTCCTACCACTATCGCTAGAGCTCCGGGCTCCCGTGGATTACCATCCCGGAAAAGTGACGCAGACGCTGGAGAGAGAGGAAGCAGAAGCGGGGCTGCAGGGCGGGCATCCGTGCTAGGCTACGGAAAGACCCGTACAAACCACCAATTCCCAGCCTCTTTCTCTCAAACGCCAGGTCCATCACCCACAAGATCGGTGAACTGGAGCTTCTTCTAGCCGCTAATAACACCTTACGGAATATAAATGCCATGATCTTTACAGAGACATGGCTCAACTCTTCCATCCCGGACACTGCCGTTGAGCTAGCCGACAGGACGCTACACAGACAGGACAGATCCAGCGACACCGGTAAGAGCAGAGGAGGGGGGCTAAGTGTGTATGTGTATAATAACTGGTGTACACAGAGCCGTATTATTGACTGTCACTGCTCCCGGGATCTGGAGTCTCTGTCAGTGTTGTGCAAGCCCTTTTACCTGCCGAGAGAGATAAGTGTTGTCATTCTGACTGCTGTTTACATTGCCCCTAATGCTAATGCTAGCGCTGGACTTGCCCACCTTCACCAGCTCATCAGCAAGCAGCAGAAACAGCACCCTGAGGGGGTCCATGTGATTGCAGGGGACTTTAATCAGGCGAGCTTAAAGTCAGTACTCCTTAAATTCACTCAATATGTGAATTGTGCTACCAGGGGAAACAATATTCTTGACCATGTTTATTGCAACTTAAAGCATGCCTACAGAACAGTGGTTCTCCCCCATCTGGGCCTCTCAGATCATCTCTCTCTGCTCCTCCTCCCTGCTTACACCTCTCTTAGGAGGACAGCTAAGCCCTGCATTAAAACCATTACAACATGGCCCGACAGTGCACTCGCACAACTCCAAGACTGTTTCTCAAATACTGAATGGTCCCTGTTTGAAAACCTGGATCTTCAGGAGTACACAGAAACTGTCCTTTTCTATATTAACACATGCATTGACAATGTAACTGTAAATAAACGAATCCGGGTATTTCCAAATCAAAAACCATGGATGACGTCGCAAGTCCACCAATTCCTCACAGCACGGGACAGAGCCTTCAGATCAGAGGACAGAGCACTTTACACCATTGCTAGGGCTGATTTGAGGAGGGGGATTAGGACGGCTAAGCTTGCATATAAAGATAAGATTGAAGATCTGGTCGCAGATAACAATCCGAGGAGAGTATGGCAGGGGCTACAACATCTCACTAACTACAGAGGCAGCCATACAGCAGCTACAGCAGCAGACGGAGCCCTGCTGGCAGAGGAGCTAAATAACTTCTTTGCCCGCTTCGAGACCAGAAGCTCCTCCTCCACAACATCCCTGGACACCACAACACCTGCCTTCACCGTTGAACAGCATGAGGTGAGGCAGGTCTTTAAAATGGTGAACTCCAGAAAGGCTGCTGGCCCTGACAGGGTACCAGGTAAGGTACTCAAAGCATGCTGCAATGAACTCGCTCCTGTCTTCACCAACATCTTCAATCTATCTCTCTCCCAGGCTACCGTCCCCCCTTCTCTAAAGTCAGCAATAATCATCCCTGTTCCGAAGAAATCATCTGCAAACAGTTTAGCAGACTACAGACCGGTGGCCCTTACCCCTCTCATAATGAAGTGTTTTGAAAGACTGGTGCTAAAACACATTAAAACCTGCTTCCCTTCATCCCTGGACCCATATCAGTTTGCTTACAGAACTAACCGGTCCACAGATGATGCCATTTCCATTATTCTCCACACTGCCTTGGAACACCTGGAACACAAGAACAGTTAAGTCAGGATGCTTTTTGTGGATTACTTTTCCGCTTTTAACACCATCATCCCAGACATCCTGATTCGTAAACTGCTGATCCTTGGCCTCCCTCCATCCATCTGTAGCTGGATCAAAGACTTTCTGACTAACCGTCCCCAGTCCGTCAGAGTCGGCCCTCACATTTCATCTTCAATTGTACTCAGCACCGGCTCACCTCAGGGCTGTGTGCTGAGTCCCCTCCTCTATTCACTATACACATATGACTGTACATCTTCATCTCCGGCAGCACGGTGGTGTAGTGGTTAGCGCTGTTGCCTCACAGCAAGAAGGTCCAGGTTCGAGCCCCGTGGCTGGCAAGGGCCTTTCTGTGCAGAGTTTGCATGTTCTCCCCGTGTCCGCGTGGGTTTCCTCCGGGTGCTCCGGTTTCCCCCACAGTCCAAAGACATGCAGGTTAGGTTAACTGGTGACTCTAAATTGAGCGTAGGTGTGAATGTGAGTGTGAATGGTTGTCTGTGTCTATGTGTCAGCCCTGTGATGACCTGGCGACTTGTCCAGGGTGTACCCCGCCTTTCACCCGTAGTCAGCTGGGATAGGCTCCAGCTTGCCTGCGACCCTGTAGAACAGGATAAAGCGGCTACAGATAATGAGATGGGAGATGAGATCTTCATCTCCCTCCATCTCTGTCTTTAAATTTGCAGATGACACTACTGTGGTTGGACTCATTACAGGCAGCGATGAGTCCGCCTACAGGCAAGAAGTCCTGTGCCTGTCCGAGTGGTGCTCTGCAAACAACCTCATCCTCAATGCCACAAAAACAAAAGAACTGATAATAGACTTCAGGAAACACAACATAAACCATCAGCTTCTCCTCATTAATAACATGTGTGTGGAAACAGTGAACTCATTCAAACTTCTGGGCATCCACATCACAGACAACACAACATGGTCACTAAACACACAGGCAACTGTAAAGAAAGCGCAACAACGTCTTCACTTCCTGAGAGTACTCAGGAAAAACGATGTGTGTCAGAAGCTGTTGGTGTCTTTCTACAGGTCGACAACAGAAAGCATCCTGACATACTGCATCTCTGCATGGTTCGCGGGGTGCTCTGCTGCCGATAAGAAAGCTCTGGAGAGAATCATAAAGACAGCAGAGAAAATCATCGGCTGCCCCCTTCCCTCTCTGTCAGACATTGCACACTCCCGTATTCTCTCCAGAGCACGAACTATCATTCAGGGCAATTCTCACCCAGGTCACCATCTGTTTGAACTGTTGCCCTCTGGCAGGCGTTATAGGTCCATCAAATCCAGAACCACTAGATTCATAAACAGTTTCTTCCCATATGCCATAACATACCTAAACAAACAGAAATGGCAACTGCCGAAGCCACCCTCTCACTTATGAACTCTTCACGCTGTACTTTTTATTCTTGATTGCATTCTGTATAGATGTTGTTGTTTTTCATTGTTTTATTGTTCTATTTATTTTATTATTTTACTATTTATTGATGGTATTGAGTACCGAGTTGGAGTAGCAGCATAATTTCGTTGTACTTGATGTATAATGACAATAAAGGCATTGAATTGAATTGAATTGAATTGAATTGGAGACAAGAGATTGAGCGGGCACACAGAGTCGCTAGCCAGCGATCCATACCTGGAGACAGACCCAGACCAATACTGGTCAAGTTTTTGAGATCATCGGACCGGGATGCGGTGTTGCGGGCAGCGAGGAACAAAGGCAAGCTGAGCTGGGAAAACACTATTATAATGCTTTTCCCAGACTACTCCAGAGCCACCCAGATGAAGCATGACAAATTCAAGGAGTGCAAGAAAAAATCGTATGAACGGGGGGTGAACTTCAGGTTGCTGTACCCGACTAAACTGAGAATTGAGACCTGCGAGGGTGAAAAGGCTTTTGACTGTCCCCGGAGGGCCATGGCTTTCATAGACGCTATGCAGTGAGTAAGGAGGCTTTGTGGTTTTTTTTTACTGGGTTCAGCTGCGAGTCAAAGGTACCCTGATGTGTTCCCATCCTCTTCTTATGCACCTGAATGTTAAATTAAAGACACTGGTGTAGACTTATCTTCACGGTAGCGGTGCAGGAGGAGGAGTCACGACGAGTGGAGCCTCGCAGACCAGACACGGACCGTCGGATTTCCGTTGGGGGGACTTTCGCGGGGGTTGTAATGTGCAAAGTTCAGGTTCAGCTGCACACTCTTTATTTTGTTAGTTTTAGGGGTATGTTTGTGTTTAGTCATCACCACTGCTTAACTGTACTGTTTCTGATATATGGCTGTGTGTCATTATTATATAGGCAGGCATGTCCTCTCAAATAGGTTTAACGCGTCTCTCCACCTGGAATGTAAATGGATTGGGGAACCCCGTTAAGAGAAAAAAGGTTATGACCATGCTCAAGAGTAAAAAGTATGACGTGGTGTTTCTCCAAGAAACACACGTCAACAGAGGAGTCTGAGAATCTCCGTGTAGGATGGGTTGGACATGTATTTTACAGTACAGGCTCTAGTAAAAGCAAGGGTGTCATAATTTTAGTCAGTAAACATTTACAGTTTAAATGTCTCAAGCAAATTAAGGATAATTCGGGAAGGATGATTATTTTGCTGGCTGAAATACAAGCTCAAAAGTTAATCTTGGCTAACATTTATGCACCTAATTTGGATGATCAAAATTTTTTTATTGATCTTGAAAGGAAGCTTCAAGCCGCTGGGACTCATGCTGTTGTTCTGGGAGGGGATTTTAATCTTTTAATGGATCCAGCTCTTGACCACAATGGGGCAGGGTTGCGTAAGGTGACGAAGGCCACTATGACATTGCAGAGAATTTGCAAATCTTTAGGATTAATAGACATTTGGAGGATCATGAACCCTTCTGGTAGGGACTACACATGTTTTTCACCAGTACACAAGATTTATAGCCGAATAGATTTTTTTTTTAATATCTAAAGCACTCACTTCTTCTGCTGTGGGTGGTGAAATAGGGAATATTCTCATTTCTGACCATGCCTGGGTTGGCTTGAACCTATTACCCCAAAGTGAGAGAAGAAAGTCTTACAGGTGGCGTCTTAACTTGTCCCTTTTACAGGACCCAGTAAATGTAGAGTGGTTAAGGTCAGAAATAAAGAATTATTTAGAGATTAATTGGCAGTCAGTATCATTGGCGGGCGTGCGTGGTGTGGGAAGCCCTAAAGGCTGTGATTAGGGGATGTCTTATCCAACACACTTCATATTGTAAAAAAAATTAAAACATAAGAGTTGCTAGAATTGGAAAATAAAATTAAACAAGCTGAAACAGAGTTGAAGCAACAAATGACACAACACGGCATGAGAAAACTGACAAAGTTAAAATGCCAGTATAATAACATGTTATCCCAAAAGGTTGAATTTAATTTATTTAAGGCTAGACAAACATATTTCAAGTCGGGGGACAAAGCAGGGAAGAGTGACTTGCCAGTTATATAAAACAGAGGGAGTTGGCTTCCACTATTCCAGCGGTTAGGTCACCGGCTGGCGACCTGCTCACTGCGACTGTAGATATTAATAAGGCTTTTAAAGAATTTTATGGTAATCTCTATAGTTCAACATCTACCTCTAATGAAGAAGAAATTCATAAGTTTATAGAACCACTAGGACTCCCCAAATTGACAGATGAACAGAGGGATTTTTTAAACTCAGATATTACTATTGAGGAGATTAAAGGGGTAATTCAGGCTCTACCATCAAGCAAAGCACCTGGGCCAGATGGTTTTACTGGGGAATTTTTAAGAGCTTTGCGACAGAGTTAGCTTCACCTTTACTAGAAGTGTATAAGGAAGCACTAGAGAGGGGTGTACTGCCACTGACTCTAAGACAGGCCCTTATTAGTCTAGTTCCTAAGAAAGGTAAAGATTTGGATGAATGCAAGAATTACCGTCCTATTTCATTAATGCAGATAGATGTGAAAATAATCTCGAAAATTCTAGCAAACCGATTAGACAGTGTAATTGCGTCATTGATCCATACTGACCAAGTAGGGTTCATTCGTGGTCGTAGCTCCTCGGATAATATTAGACGCCTTGTTAATGTCGTGGTCTGTGGTCGATGTCCAGTCCCCAGTTGTTGCAATCTCTGTTGATGCCGAAAAGGCGTTTGACATGGTCAAATGGGGGTACTTATTTAAAATTTTGGAAGAGTTTGGATTTGGTATTACCTTTATAAAATGGATTCATGTATTATACAACCCCGATTCCAAAAAAGTTGGGACAAAGTACAAATTGTAAATAAAAACGGAATGCAATGATGTGGAAGTTTCAAAATTCCATATTTTATTCAGAATAGAACACAGATGACATATCAAATGTTTAAACTGAGAAAATGTATCATTTAAAGAGAAAAATTAGGTGATTTTAAATTTCATGACAACAACACATGTCAAAAAAGTTGGGACAAGGCCATGTTTACCACTGTGAGACATCCCCTTTTCTCTTTACAACAGTCTGTAAACGTCTGGGGACTGAGGAGACAAGTTGCTCAAGTTTAGGGATAGGAATGTTAACCCATTCTTGTCTAATGTAGGATTCTAGTTGCTCAACTGTCTTAGGTCTTTTTTGTCGTATCTTCCGTTTTATGATGCGCCAAATGTTTTCTATGGGTGAAAGATCTGGACTGCAGGCTGGCCAGTTCAGTACCCGGACCCTTCTTCTACGCAGCCATGATGCTGTAATTGATGCAGTATGTGGTTTGGCATTGTCATGTTGGAAAATGCAAGGTCTTCCCTGAAAGAGACGTCGTCTGGATGGGAGCATATGTTGCTCTAGAACCTGGATATACCTTTCAGCATTGATGGTGTCTTTCCAGATGTGTAAGCTGCCCATGCCACACACACTAATGCAACCCCATACCATCAGAGATGCAGGCTTCTGAACTGAGCGCTGATAACAACTTGGGTCGTCCTTCTCCTCTTTAGTCCGAATGACACGGCGTCCCTGATTTCCATAAAGAACTTCACATTTTGATTCGTCTGACCACAGAACAGTTTTCCACTTTGCCACAGTCCATTTTAAATGAGCCTTGGCCCAGAGAAGACGTCTGCGCTTCTGGATCATGTTTAGATACGGCTTCTTCTTTGAACTATAGAGTTTTAGCTGGCAACGGCGGATGGCACGGTGAATTGTGTTCACAGATAATGTTCTCTGGAAATATTCCTGAGCCCATTTTGTGATTTCCAATACAGAAGCATGCCTGTATGTGATGCAGTGCCGTCTAAGGCCCCAAGATCACGGGCACCCAGTATGGTTTTCCGGCCTTGACCCTTACGCACAGAGATTCTTCCAGATTCTCTGAATCTTTTGATGATATTATGCACTGTAGATGATGATATGTTCAAACTCTTTGCAATTTTACACTGTCGAACTCCTTTCTGATATTGCTCCACTATTTGTCGGCGCAGAATTAGGGGGATTGGTGATCCTCTTCCCATCTTTACTTCTGAGAGCCGCTGCCACTCCAAGATGCTCTTTTTATACCCAGTCATGTTAATGACCTATTGCCAATTGACCTAACGAGTTGCAATTTGGTCCTCCAGCTGTTCCTTTTTTGTACCTTTAACTTTTCCAGCCTCTTATTGCCCCTGTCCCAACTTTTTTGAGATGTGTTGCTGTCATGAAATTTCAAATGAGCCAATATTTGGCATGAAATTTCAAAATGTCTCACTTTTGACATTTGATATGTTGTCTATGTTCTATTGTGAATACAATATCAGTTTTTGAGATTTGTAAATTCATGCATTCCGTTTTTATTTACAATTTGTACTTTGTCCCAACTTTTTTGGAATCGGGGTTGTATAAGCACCCAGAAGCAGCTGTGCAGACTAATGGGCTTATCTCTGATTATTTTATACTGGGGAGAGGAACAAGGCAGGGCTCGCCCCTTTCTCCTTTGCTTTTTTGTTTAGCCATAGAGCCTCTCGCAGCGGCCATACGTGGCGCGACTGATTTCCCGGGTGTTACTGCAGGTGGGATGGTACATAAATTGATGCTTTATGCTGATATTTTATTACTGGTGTCCGACCCCAACAAATCTGTACCATGTCTTCTTGGAATCATAAACTCATTCTCAAAATTCTCCGGTTACAGGGTGAACTGGTCCAAGTCCGAGGCACTTCCCTTAACAGTTTATTGTCCCTGCACTGCATTCCATCCAGGTGCTTTTCAGTGGCCTGAGCAAGGTATCATGTATCTGGGTATTCGGTTTCCTAGACAGCTGAAAGATTTGATCAAAGTCAATTTTGACCCATTATTACAAAAAATTTCCTGCGATGTGGAGAGATGGTCAACTCTTAATTTGTCTTTGGCAGGTAAAGTTAACGTTCTGAAAATGAACTGCATCACCAAACTTAATTATCTTATTCACTCCCTCCCTTTAGAAATTCCCCATTATTATTTTAAAAGGTTTGACAGGATATCCAGGATATTTATCTGGAATAATAAACGCCCCCGGCTGCACCACAGCAAGTTACAAAGACCAGCTGATAGAGGAGGCTTGGGGCTGCCAAAGATGTTGTTTTACTACTATGCTTTTAATTTAAGACACCTAGCCCATTGGTCTCTCCCTCCCGAAAGGGCCCCCCGTAGTACTGCATGGAACAAGCTGTAGTGGCCCCTCTGTCACCCATGCAAATCTTGTCTACTAAATTAAGTAAAGAAGCAAATATGCATCCAAAAATCTCTCATCTTAAATTAATTTGGACTAAGGTTGCTCGAATATTTAAATTTGATCCCTTTCTAAATATTTCTTCAAATATCTGGTTAAATCCAAAATTACGAATTGGTAAATTCCCCATTTATTGGAAGGTATGGCTGGAGAACGGTATGGGCATATTAGGGGATCTGTATTGTGATGGTTCCTTAAAATCGTTTGAGGATTTAATGCAACAATTCAATATTCCTGGGTCTCATTTTTTTAGGTACCTGCAACTCCGCCATATGTTGGTAGGGATTTTTGGATCCAGTACATCAGTTCCCCAAAATGCAGAACTCCTAGATAAGATTCTAACGAGTTATGGAAAAGGACATGAGGCATCTGTCTATTATTCCATGATGATTCAGACTCTTGGTAATGGGCCCATTTTAGCTCTGAAGAATATATGGGAAAGGGATCTGAACCTGACAGTCACTGATGAGGGTTGGGATAGAATTTGTAAAAATGTTAAAGTAGTATCAAGGGATGCAAGGGTACGCCTCATTCAATTCAAGATTATACATCGGTTTTATTGGACTCCTTCCAGATTGTTCAGACTAGGATTATTAACCACATCAAGTTGTTGGTGATGCAAATCTGAGGAAGGTCATTTACGCTATGTTCACACTGCAAGGCTTAATGCTCAATTCTGATTTTTTTGTGAAATCCGATTGTTTTGTGAGGTCGTTCACATTAACAAATATATGCGACTTGTATGTGATCCTCAGTATGAACGAAAAGCGACCTAAAAGTGTTCCGCATGCGCATTGCAGGATACGATGACGTCACACGCAGTGAGCATGGCCAGTGTTTACGGAAGTAAAACCGCCCGGTTGCGGTATGACCCATCCAATCTAGCTCGAATAGCTGTATCCCCCCCAAATGGAAATCAGCTCCCTAACCTCTGCGTCCTTCCATTGAGAAGATTCAGAACCTTCACAGCCCGAAGCGTCCCTCGCATTGATGTCATGCGCAGGGGCGCAGATATGTTTTTTGAACTGGGGGGGGCAAAAAACTGGGGGGGACAAAGCTGCCAGCAAACCAACCCCAACCCCGATATGCCTGTCAAACTTGTTGTGGGTTACCATAGCAACCAAGCTCGAGCTCGCAACCTGTGCAGTCTGCGCAGCTCAACCAACCGAATATCAGTCTTTGTTTTATGTGAGTTGTTGCAACTATGTATACACTGCTGTGCACCTCAATAAACCGAATGGTAATTAGTCTTTTGATTTTTCCGTGAGGTTTGCCTTATGCAAAGAAAGACAGCATAGACGTTTTTTCCTCCCTATAAGTGGGGGGGACCGAACGAGGTGAATTTAAATCTGGGTGGGACGAGTCCCACCCTCTACCTGCGCCCATGATTATGCACCATGTTGTTGTAACTTTTTTTGAGAGACCCGCCGCCTACTTCAGCGCAGAATAGTGACGTTTGTGGCTTGTTGATGACGTGTAAGTCGGATGAATGCGACCTGGCGGTTCAGACTGAAGTCGCATATGAAAAGAGCGGATAGGAATCGGAATTAGGACCACATATCCAAACGGCCTGGGTCGGATTTGAAAAAATCGGATCTGTGTCGTTCATATTGTCAATAAAAGATCGGATACAGGTCACATATGGGCGAAAAGATCGGATTTGAGTCACTTCAGCCTGCAGTGTGAACGTAGCCTTAGTTCATGTTTTATGGTCCCGTGACAAAGTCCAACAATTCTGGACCAATATTTATGATAATCTGTGTGAGATTACAGAGACACAAATCCCATTTAACCCAAGACTATTTGTTTTGGGTGATCATTCAGTTTTGACAGGACAGGATAAACATATTAAAAGCTGGGTCCAAACCAGTATTATGATACCACAGGTAGACAGATACTTATCAGGGGTTGGAAGACAGACGGGGTGCCCTCTTTGCAAGAATGGGCTGCAGAAATGGCACGAGTTGCAGCATTTGAAAAAATGTTATATAAACAACTGGGTAGACTGGATGTATATGAAGGAAAATGGGGGAAATACTTAAATTTCTTAAAGGGCTCCTGAAAGGGTTTATACAGGGGAGAGACGCAAGTTCTGAGTATCTGGGTGGAGGACTGCGTATCTGTGCTGCTGATGCTCTTTTTGTGTGTGTATTTTTTTTTTCTTTTTTTAGTAAATTATCTCTTAATGCTGTGCTTATAGATTTCATCTAGGTATGTACATGTGTGTGTATACAAGCATATGTGTATTTGTACATGAAGGTGTATTGATAGAGGTATCTGATTTATGTAATTATGGGTTATGCTCTGCATTTTTATTTTTTTATTTTTTATTTTTTCCATTTTCATTAATGGTACAGCTAGTGTGGCTGTAGTTACTAGAGATACACTACCATTCAAAAGTTTGGGGTCACTTTGAAATGTCCTTATTTTTGAAAGAAAAGCACTGTTCTTTTCAATGAAGATCACTTTAAACTAATCAGAAATCCACTCTATACATTGCTAATGTGGTAAATGACTATTCTAGCTGCAAATGTCTGGTTTTTGGTGCAATATCTCCATAGGTGTATAGAGGCCCATTTCCAGCAACTCTCACTCCAGTGTTCTAATGGTACAATGGGTTTGCTCATTGCCTCAGAAGGCTAATGGATGATTAGAAAACCCTTGTACAATCATGTTAGCACAGCTGAAAACAGTTGAGCTCTTTAGAGAAGCTATAAAACTGACCTTCCTTTGAGCAGATTGAGTTTCTGGAGCATCACATTTGTGGGGTCGATTAAATGCTCAAAATGGCCAGAAAAATGTCTTGACTATATTTTCTATTCGTTTTACAACTTATGGTGGTAAATAAAAGTGTGACTTTTCATGGAAAACACAAAATTGTCTGGGTGACCCCAAACTTTTGAACGGTAGTGTAGGTCTGCTATACATGAAGGAGCACAACGTTAAATAACCAAAGAAGGATCAGCATTTGGTGGTGATGGTTTATGGGGGCCTGTTTGTGGTGGTGGTGGGGGTTTGAAATATGCTGTGAGTCTTTCATTCTGTAATACCATGCTCTGTTATGCTGTTAAAAGAATAAAATGTTAATCACAAAAGAAGCCAATAAAAGAATATTCATCATTAGATTGCTTAAGAGAAGTGGTCTCCCTCCCTTGGATTTGGTTGAGGTCTATTGTGCAATTATTAGGTCCATTCTTGAATATGCGTCCCCGGTCTGGGCTACCTTACCTAATTATCAATCAATCAATCAATCAATCAATGGTCTTCAATTAAAGAAGATAAACATGCATATCTTATTTTACCTAGCAAAGCAGAAGACAAAAAATATAAAACAATAAACACTAAAAATTAATCGATGCCAAGAATCAAAGAAACGCTTCGCGAATTCTATACGTTGGTAATTAAACAGCTAATTCATATTTAAATATGATTCTATTAAAGAATGAGTTCGTGAATATACCTGTATTAACTTTAGAACATTGTGATTGGTTCTTTCTTAAGTCATATGTCTCATCTCATCTCTAGCCGCTTTATCCTGTTCTACAGGGTCGCGGGCAAGCTGGAGCCTATCCCAGCTGACTATGGGCGAAAGGCGGGGTACACCCTGGACAAGTCGCCAGGTCATCACAGGCCTGACACATAGACACAGACAACCATTCACACTCACATTCACACCTACGCTCAATTTAGAGTCACCAGTTAACCTAACCTGCATGTCTTTGGACTGTGGGGGAAACCGGAGCACCCGGAGGAAACCCACGCGGACACGGGGAGAACATGCAAACTCCGCACAGAAAGGCCCTCGCCGGCCACGGGGCTCGAACCCGGACCTTCTTGCTGTGAGGCGACAGCGCTAACCACTACACCACCGTGCCGCCCTAAGTCATATGTAGTCTTCTTAATTCGTGAAAGCAGGGGGTACAATGGGTGATCGTTCTTCACTTTCAGTTTATCGAAGATGTTCTTATCTTTTTTTTCTAACAGCACACATATATCTATTCTCTCGCTGATGTAGGCCTACTTTCACTTATGGCATCTGTCCAAAACATTTTGAATGACGGCAAGTTCTGGTTCTGCAGTCCCATAAACTGGAAGGCCATAAGATATAGTATGGAGTATGGAGTTGACTTTACTGAGTCAGTTCAAAGGAAAAATGCTGCGTTCATGTGCTATGGGAATTATGGTAAATACCAAACGCCGACATGGAAAGCACACATGAACGCCCCCTCTTGTGGTATTTTCCACTGGGCAACTCGTAGAAAATTTTGATACACGAGTTGCCGAGATGAGATGAACTTTAACCTTTTCAACATGGCGGCGAGCGGTACAAGACACTTGAATGTTAAGCATTGTACGCTACTAAAGTTTTTTTTTACTAGTACTAGTGGGTATTTTTTTGTCTCTATGCAATGTTGCGTCATTAACAAGTGTAATATAATACGTTAGAAATCCGTTTCCTTTAAAAATGTGTTGTTATGGTTTGTTTTTACCTATCCAGAGCAGACGCTATTGCTAACGATAGCTAACTAACTATTGCTAACTTGAATCTGGTCCACCATCTTTAATTTGTCAACAACAACAAAAGCATGTGAACACAACACACTGGTAAATACCACTTCCCAACTGGAAAATATCATCTTCCCATAGCACATGAACGCAGCAAAAGTTTTTAATATTATTTACCCAGGTTCAAGTTATAAAGAAGCCTTACTGCTTTCTAAATGACCTACTCTCAGTGATGGACGTGAGGAATTATGGATTAAGTTTATGAAGAAGTGCAGTGGGGTCCCTCCCAGTTGAAGTGGTGGCTAGAACTAAGCACTTTAATGATTTTATTATCATCCGCCACCAAAAGTGCTTGCTGGATAGGGCATAAGCTGATACCAAGTTTTAATGTTGATTAATATCACCTGACTTGAATTTTCCTATTTATTGGATTAATAATATGTAATTCGTTGTGATTGATTTTGTATTTTTGTATGCCGGATCATTTGTGTCTTGCTGACATTCCTTGTAATTCAGTTGTTACTGCTAGAAGGAATAAGTAGACCGACCGACCCACCAACCCACCCACTGGTCCTAAGGCTGCATCTCTAACCTTCAGGCCATGGTTGCCCCAACAGTCAATACTGCAGTCTAGTGTGACCATAAAGATGATAATTTAAAGGAATACTCCAGCATGTCAACGTAATCTCTATCAACCACTCTGTAGTGCATATATGAATGCTACGAAATGTTTTCTTGTACTGCAAAAAAAAAAAACACACAGGGAAAATATCTTGACTCAAAATTTAATGGACGTCTTTTATACAACTTTCCACTGCAAGAGTAAAACAGTAAAAATAAGCAATTATGGGTATCAGTTCCTCGTCTCTGAACAGACACTTCCTGATTACTTCCTTTTCACTACACATGCATCATGTTGTAGCGAAGTCTTGCCATACCTTAGTGTCAAGCCTTGTATACTGTTCCTGATACTCTCATGTTTTGAACGTAGCCTTGATTCTTGACTCCCCCTTTTTGTTCATTGCCTTTGTTTAGAATAGCGTATTGCTGCATTTAAATCAGGCTTGTAGTACTCGAGTCCGACTCGTGCCCTAATTTTAAGGACTAGTGACTTGACTTGGACCTGAGCACTGATGACTCAGACTCGGACTTGTGCATTAACTGCATTCGGACTCGTAACTTGGAGACAAGGACTCTGATTTTTTTCTTTATTTTTTTGTAACATGCCATAATAATTTGGCATAAGATATTTACATTAATTTTTATACTAATTTTGTGCAAGAGAATGCACATTCACCTGTTCATACGTCACGTTCAGGAACAAACTAACGTTAATGGCGCTAAAATGCCTGGAGAGACGCCTCTAGGATTGTCCACTTTGCTTATACAGACTTCTCATGCAGTGGGAAAAAATGCACTGCTGTGTGTTCCATATGTAGAAGAACTATCAAGGAGACGACGGGGACAACCTCGAACTTCAATCGTCATTTGGTAAGACTCCACCCAGAGAAGGAAGTGACACACTATGTTCATTGCTCTGTTGATAGTGGGTGGGGCTTGCTTGCTGAGCGATGAACTAGCTAGTGTTAACCCTCTCTCATGTTATTTGCCCTGTTGATAGCGGGGCTTGTGTCGGACTCAACTCGGATCAGTAGTGGACTCGGACTCGACTCGAAATTTTCTTTAATGACTAGGACTTGACTCGGACTTGAACACTGGGGACTCGAGGTTTAGTGACTCGACTACAACACTGCCACCAACTGCCCTTCTTGTTGTTCTCTGAGTACTAGGATTGGGTATCGAATCTTGGTTCGAGTTCCAATATTTTTTGGAAAGAAAAAAAGAACAAAAATTAGATTGCCTTTATTCTTGGCACATTGAGGCTACAATGAGTAAACTGTGACAGGAAGGTTTTTTTTTTCTTTTTTATGCTTGTCCAGCCATCATTGGTAACTGCTGCTTGGCTGGCCTTTTCCAGATCTGATTTGAAAAGATGTTTTCTTTCTCTGTGTTGGACATGCTGGTGGGATCAAGTGATTGGACAGATTACCCCTGGACGGAGGGCTGTATTTGGGATTTTGGGCTTTGGTATCATCTCATCTCGTTATCTGTAGCCGCTTTATCCTGTTCTACAGGGTCGCAGGCAAGCTGGAGCCTATCCCAGCTGACTACGGGCGAAAGGCGGGGTACACCCTGGACAAGTCGCCAGGTCATCACAGGGCTGACACATAGACACAGACAACCATTCACACTCACATTCACACCTACGCTCAATTTAGAGTCACCAGTTAACCTAACCTGCATGTGGGGGAAACCAGAGCACCCGCAGGAAACCCACGCGGACACGGGGAGAACATGCAAACTCCTCACAGAAAGGCCCTCGCCGGCCACGGGGCTCGAACCCGGACCTTCTTGCTCTCTGAACTCACATCTGAGAAAAATATATATGAGGATAATTTGTAGAGAGACGTCGCTACTGTTAACGTTAGCTGTATCTGGGGTGCGGTTATGGCAGGGAGACTGCAACACATCAAACACAGTGCATTCCTGTGGCATTTGCTGCAGTCAGCCAAGGTCCAGGAAGTGTCTCTTCTCACATGCTTTGTTGACGTACTGCATAATAAATGACATGATGTGACGTCTGCGTAGCAGGTCCTGGCAGATAAGTGCAACTTTTATGGAGAGTAAAATGCTCAGTTTACTCAGGAGAGCGACTGAACTATGCGAAAGTTAGGAACTGAAACACAGAATCGAAATGCATACGTCTTACTGAATCCACTGTTCTTGGTCATTTGGAACCGGTTCTTCATACTCAACCTGACTGAGTACGGGATAAATGTATCAAGTTTGTGGTAATGAATAAATTTTGGATGTTACATAACAGAAACAGAGGTCATTGGTTAGAAAAAAAATACTATAGTGTTCCGTTAACATTTTTTTTTCTTTCGGTTCAAAATTATGGGACGAGAAGAATTCATTGGCAGAGAGAAAAAGATGAACATGTACCCAGACAGGAAGCTGTGGTAAGAAAGACGCTGTCTAGGCTTGGTCCAGAGACCTGACGAAGTGTGATGGAGAAACGAGATAATCATCAGTTATTCCACAAAATCGAGTCGTACATGAGCTGATGTCAGCTATAAGCGATGAGTTCGCTATAAGCCATGTACGATGAGATTGAGTGGAATAACTGTTTTATTCTCTCTACATTCACTGGATTTTCAGAAACGGAGCATTTTATTTTTATTTTTTGCAAATTCAATAAATAAGAACTTCATACAAAACATCCGACAATCATTTCCGCTTAGAATCAGATCAGATCAGAAGCCCTTTATTGTCACTAGTCACATGTACCAGCGAAATTAGCCGTCAACCTAAATAAATATATTACGTTCGTTATGTCTTCTTCTGGGCGGCACGGTGGTGTAGTGGTTAGCGCTGTCGCCTCACAGCAAGAAGGTCCTGGGTTTGAGCCCCGTGGCCGGCGAGGGCCTTTCTGTGCGGAGTTTGCATGTTCTCCCCGTGTCCGCGTGGGTTTCCTCCGGGTGCTCCGGTTTCCCCCACAGTCCAAAGACATGCAGGTTAGGTTAACTGGTGACTCTAAATTGAGCGTAGGTGTGAATGTGAGTGTGAATGGTTGTCTGTGTCTATGTGTCAGCCCTGTGATGACCTGGCGACTTGTCCAGGGTGTACCCCGCCTTTCGCCCGTAGTCAGCTGGGATAGGCTCCAGCTTGCCTGCGACCCTGTAGAAGGATAAAGCGGCTAGAGATAATGAGATGAGATGAGATGTCGTCTTCTTAAATCAAATAATTAGTTTTCTTTTGTTTCAGACATGTAAAAGCTTTTTACCTTTACCTGACATGTTTCGACGGTGTAACTTCTGTCTTCATCAGAGGGTCACCCGGATGTTGATGTGTGACGTGCCTTTATAATCAGCTGATGTTACGGAGGTGTGACCTCCCTGTCAATATTGACAGGTCGGTCACACCTCCCGCTGTCAGTGTTGCCCCATCAGGACGGCGCTCCAGGTGTGGGAGAGCATGTATGCCCCCTCATCCCTGTTTATTGTTCTTGGGCTATGCTTTCTGATTTCTATTGACTCCTTAATCCAACGGTGGTATCTGTTGTTCTCTTGCTGTATGATCTGAGCATTGTCCCAGTCCATTATATGATTTTCCCTTCTGCAGTGGTCCGTTATTGCTGATTTCAGGTTCTCTTGCATGGCTTTTTCTTTTATTGCTCTTGTTTGTCTCTGTTCTGTTTCTTTTTCACATTCCTTTTTATGTTCCTTTTTTCGTATGCTAAAACTCCTTCCTGTCTCCCCAATGTAGGTTTTATTGCATGACAGGCATGGTATTTCATATATGACATTACATTTACTGTGTTGGTCGATTTTGTCCTTAGGGTGAACTAGTAGCTGTCGTAGTTTGGTGTGTGGTTTCACAGGTGTTTGTATATTGTGTTTTTTCATGGCTCTTTGGATTTGTTCTGTAACTCCTCTGACATACGGTAGAGTCACTACTGCTTTACTTTCCTGTTTTTGGGTTGTCTGTTTTCTTCCTTTTTTCTGTGTCTTTTCTTTTGTTTTCACTTGTTGTGCGCCTTAGAGCAATAAAAGAAAAAGCTATGCAAGAGAACCTGAAATCAGCAATAACGGACCACTGCAGAAGGGAAAATCATATAATGGACTGGGACAATGCTCAGATCATACAGCAAGAGAACAACAGATACCACCGTTGGATTAAGGAGTCAATAGAAATCAGAAAGCGTAGCCCAAGAACAATAAACAGGGATGAGTGGGCATACATGCTCTCCCACACCTGGAGCGCCATCCTGAGGGGGCAACACCGACAGCGGGAAGTGTGACCGACCTGTCAATATTGACAGGGAGGTCACACCTCCGTAACATCAGCTGATTATAAAGGCACGTCACACGTCAACATCCGGGTGACCCTCTGATGAAGACGGAAGTTACACCGTCGAAACATGTCAGGTAAAGGTAAAAAGCTTTTACATGTCTGAAACAAAAGAAAACCAATTATTTGATATTAGCCGTCAACCTGTCCGTACATATACAACATACAATTGACATAGGGTAGACAGGACAGGAAGACAGGGATAAAGATAAAAAGGAAACACAACATGAGGAGAGATAAGGAAAAAAAGAAACCCCCCCCCACACTATGCTCCTGTCAGGAGTACAGTGTGGGAACATTAAAAAAACCTTTGCATAAGCACAACTACAACACAGGTACACTTTAAACACGGGACTTGAGGGGGGGGGAAATCAGGGGTAAGGGGGGGGAGGGGAGGAGGTAATCCAGCGCAAGCAAGCAGCCGTCCGCTCCTGCAGCCATGAAGGTGCTGGTCACGCACCCGCTTGTCACACTGGGGGTAAAAATGGCAACCGTGGAGAGTTAGAGAGGAATTCGAAAAATGAGAGTGTCTCCCAGCATTGACCTTCAGGGGGAAATGTTTTCTCAGCAACGGCCTAAAACAAAGCCGGTTCTGTCTCAGGGCGCCGAATGTCGATAAGATATGAATTATTTGATCTTTCCAGACGCAGTCTTTGCACGTCCTCACCGCTCGTCCGTATCTGTCCATTCTATTCAAATTGATCTCCGAAAAACGTATTCCTTGCAAAGCTGAAAGCTGCTCTGAGATAACAACCATTTTGTGGTTAAAGTTCTGAATGTCCACAGTCCGAGTGCCAACAGCTTTGCCCACCACTCCAATCATATCAGGCAGCTTTGTGGGGCTTTGAACAGCTGTCACCGTTGTCTGATTTCCTCGATATACCAGGGCAATGCCTAATCCAATCAGCAAAAGTCCTGTAATCATGGTTCCGAATAGGTAGATATCTTCAATGTCCTCCACAGAAAGAATCGCCAGGCACACGACCCGCCACCGCTCCCACGCGGCCATCGTGTAACCAGCCGCAAACGTTCTGGCAGGACAAACGGGTTCCCCCGAACCCAAAACTGTGTCAATTTTGTTAGGAGACCAGTTTATCAATTCCATGCTTTTTAGTTTAGAAAGTAATGCAGGAAGAGTCTCTTCAAAAAGTACAGCAGACGAGACAAGACACAGAGCACAAGCAGGGAAAAAAAGAGGGAGAGGGAGAGCAGAATGTGACCGCATTCCATGGAAGCACAGAGAGAAAAAATGTAAAAAAAAAAATGTAAATGTAGAATGTAAAAAAACCGGCGAAATGACAGGAGCAATTTGTGCAAAATGCTATAATAATAATAATTCTTGAAAAATAAAAAAAAGATATGTTCTTACCATCAAATACTTTTATTCCATATTTTTTTGCTTTTTTTGTATTTTTGGGGGGTTTTCTTCTTTAGGGTTTTTTGGCAATTGACAAACCAACTTAAAGGTGCATTACCACCACCGACTGGGCTGGAGTGTGGAACAGGCAATACTTGGGGGTGGGGGGGGAAACAAAGCTATATTCTTTTAGCTATTTCTGTTTCTTTTAAATACTTGATAACAATTTTTGGGGTTTTGTTTCCAAGTACAGTTTATATTTCATCCTCAGTTGGTTCAGCAACACGCTCCGCCATTTTGTTTTTCTCTACTCACGGTCAGGCTTGTAGTACTCGAGTCCGATTCGTGCCCTAATTTTAAGGACTCGTGACTCGACTTGGACTTGAGCACTGATGACTCGGACTCGTGCATTAACTGCATTCGGACTCATAAATTGGAGATGACAACTTGGATTTTTTTTTCTTTATTTTTTGCAACCAGCCATAATAATTTGGCATACGATATTTATATCTACATTAGTTTTTGTACTAATTTCATGCAAGAGTTTCACACCTGTGCACCTTGGCACGTGCATCAGATAGACTCTCGGGTGCGCTCCGGACAGCGCGTACACCAAGTGGACTTGCACCTGCACAGGATTAAGGCGCAATCAGCGCGCCGATATAAAAACTGTGAAAACAGACTTACTTTGCGAAGTATTGAGTTGCGTTGCTGATACATTACCGAGCCTTATTTCCTTGTTTGGTTTCCTGATCCCTGATTTCCTGTTTCTCGTCTTTGATTCTGCCGAGTCTACAGTACGATAGCCTGTTTGTGCCTCGCTCGACCTTTTACGATTTTGCCTGCCGTTCTGGATTGTTTACCGTCTTCACTTGTATTAATAAACACACCTTCTGCACTTGCATCCGTCTCCCAACCATTTCTGACAGAATACTTCACACTCCCTGATAAAGAGAAGCACATTCACCTGTTCATACGTCATGTTCAGGAATAAACTCATGTGAATGGCGCTGAAACAGATGCCGTCACATGGTGCGGTTGGAGTCTTGTTCTTGGACTCGAGTCAGATCAGTAGTGGACTTGACGCAAATTTTTTTAATGACTTGGACTTGAACACTGGGGACTCGAAGTTTAGTGACTCAACTACAACACTGCTCACGGTATATGAACTGACAGCCTAGTAGTAGAGTAGCCAATCAGAGCATGCGATTGCTCATAGCCTGTGAGTGTGGATAGAATAAAGAGAGACAGAAAGTGGTTGGAGGTGTGTGTGTGTGTGTGTGTGGTGGGGTGGAGAGGGGAAGGGTAACTAACCAGTTCTGCTCTGGAGAAATGTGGGAGAATTCTCTGGAGCATGTCCATATAGAGTCTTCTGTGGTTTCTTATCTCAGGAGAATATTGACCTACGATGTGGAGGAACTGCAGGTGATCCTCTTCATTCCAGCCGCAATTCCTGATGCACACACACACACACACACACACACACACACAAAACACATCATAATGAAAAACTGTACCTCGTAAAAATGCCATCTAGGGCTCCCAATTGGTTCATACAATCTCACAGGCTGTGATTTCATCAGTGTGGAGTTCAAGTCTATTATTATGTCGAGTAGCAGTAAGTCAAAGGCACTGTATTTGTCATGCAGTTATGTTTCTCCACTCATCTGAGGGGCATCATCGGTTCATCTGATCATTATCTCAGACCTGTTGAAGTCCCTGCATGAGCGAGTCACATTAACTTACTAGTACGAGGATGAGTCACAATCCTTGTTGGTTGCAGATTCTCATCTTTGCTGTCATAACTCCATGTGGGGTCACCAGAAACATTTCATCGAAATTCAAAACTGTACAATTATTACTAAAATTCCAGTCATCTTCATTCAATTTAGAGCTCCTCTTCAGCCTTTTTGTGGCTACTGCCTCACAGAGGCAAAGCGAGGCAGGAGCCACGATGTCATCGTGTTGTAAGAATGAGCGTAACAATAGCGCACTGTGCGTAAGCATTACAATCACCAGAACGGCGAATCGTGATCTCGCGATACGAACAGTTGATCTTGCGTTATCAAAGGTGCACAAGAACGAGTGGTGAAGCCGCGATGTCATCGTATTGTAAGAATGAGCGTAACAATAGCGAAACTTCGTAACCAATCAGCACTTATCCTGATCAAGTTCGATTACCCGTTCTACTTCTTGATAAACTTCGGAACCGATCAGAACCAGAAACGAAATAAGAGAAACCTCGTTATAACTGCGTAGCACCGGAAGATAATCGGCAGATAAAAAGATAAACGAAATTCACCTCGTGGTTCGCCAAGACTACCGATTCGATATCAAGTAAGTGGTGTTTATTTTAAGAAAATTTACCTTTTAATTATCACAGCTTTTGTTTGGTCCTTCTGAAAGGTCAAATGAAGGGTTTTATAAGTTTTTTTTTTTTTGGGGGGGGGGGGGGGGGGGGGGTTAGCTTTTCGGCAGATATATTGAGAAGCCGATATCAAACTTCTGCTGTTTGCTTTAATTTTTTAATTTAATTTTTTATCTCAGAGTCTTTACACTACACTTGTGAAACAAAATGTGCTCATTCGTACTAAATAACGCTTCTAAGACGATTCATGAACGAGTGCTTGCTTTCTTTCTTACGATTTTGAAAATAGATCGAGTTCACAGCACTGGATTTTGAACAAAAAACACAGTAAACAAAATTGGGAACCAAAATACTCCAAGCCCTGATGCTGCTCACAGCTTGGTGATGCTTGCAAGAGATGAGGCGAGGATCATTGATAACATGTACTGTATATATGCGATATTTACTGTATGGACATGGGATCAGAAAGCTATTTTATTTATAAGCAGCAGCCACATGGACCCATAGGGCACCTATTTTTTAACCCAGGCTGTAGTGTTTCCATGCCCAGTATTCTGTCATGTTAATCGAACTGGCCTTTACACCAGACACACAGCAGCTGTTTTAAAGCGATTAACCAGGAAATGTTGAAATTACGGGATTATGAAATGTCGTCATTATACAAGATGTTCTTGATGAAAAAAATTAAGTGGACTTTAGCTTAAAAACACATGTTAAAGTTGTAATATCAGTCCGTTGGGCCATTTCTCCGGGCGCGGCCATACGGATTAGCCAGATGCATTAGGAGACAAAAACGGGGGGTGGCGCTGCGTGACGTAGGATTCCGCACGTCTTCTTCATTCCGTCCTGGATCCGACATTGCGTGCAGTCAAAGCTCTTATCACCGTCCATTTTTTTCAAGCATTATTTTGTCTGTGTATTACATTTTAAGTTGTATAATTCTGTTGGTTTGTAAAGGAGTAGTGTCTTCATCTATATCTTCTCAAAGATGGGTCTGGGACTGTCATGGCATCATGGCTATCCTTTGAAGGATCCGAGACGTTTGGCCAAGTGGCTTCATCGAGTAAAGCGAGAAAACTTTACTCCTGGAAAACGCAGCAAATCGTGCAGTGAGCATTTTACAGAAGATTGTGGATTTGAGGACGACTTGGATACGAGGAAAAACGACAACTGAAGCCAGACACGATCCCGACTTTGTTTCGCCACAAAACACCGGCAGCACGACCGCAAACCGTGTCACGCGTCAAACGGATGGAACACAAGCAGGTAAATATATTTATATATTTTTAAAAATAAACAAGCAATAAACTAGCCACACCTTTATTTTATTCCTTTTCTAATCCTGCATTGGCATAATTTTTGTAGAGAAATGCAAACAAATTGACCGAGAAGTCACGCTAGACCATAATATTATACTATAGTCTAGTACAGTATACACTTGTACACCTCTGCTGTGCTCACGGAAAATGACATCACACACGATGGAGTTATGGCGGCCTCCCTGACAAAAAATAGTCTCGTCTATTTTCATCACTTTCGTGGTTATGGTTATATCATTAAGAACAAATTCAACATGCAGCTTTTTTTAATAAAAGACAGACATGAAGACCGACTTTTAGCCCAATTTGTTTATTACCTCACCAGCAACGGAGTCAGCGGAGCGAGGTGCTGTCATCAGTGCGGTTTGTTTGTGTGTCTGTCTGTTAACAAGCTAATGTCTAGATGGTTGCACTGACTGGCTTCAAATTTTCAGGGTAGGTGGACAATGGTCTGTAGATAACCTGATTAAATTTTTGGAGAAATCGGGTCAAGGTCACCGGAAAGGTCAAAATCTTTTTTTTTTTTGCGATAACTTTCTTCAAATTCATCATTTTGACTTCAAACTAAAACCAAAATATGCATCTTTCAATTCTGCTTCCAACCATATGCTGCATGATGGGGTAGCTTGGACAGTCTCTGTAGTGGTTGGGGGTTAAAGGTCGGGGGGGTCAAGGTCATCGGTCAAAATAACGTTTTCCATGATAACTCAAAAATGGTTGCTGACAGACAGATGTTTACGATTGTGAGCATATAAGAACTCCCATATGGGCTTTCATTTGGCACCATGATCTTTGACCTTGAGTGACTTTGAAAGGTCAAACTCAAGGTCACGGATTTTCAGAGGGCTATAACTTTAAAATGGTTAATGAAAGCCAGATGTTTACCATTATCTACATATAAGAAGTCCCACATGGGCTTTCAGTTGCCACCATGACCTCTGACCTTGAATGACTTTGAAATGTCAAACTCAAGGTCATGGACTTTCATAGGACTATAACCTGACAGCTGATGATTGAGAAATATTACCATTATCAACATATAGGTAGTCCCAGGGGCGGCACGGTGGTGTAGTGGTTAGTGCTGTCGCCTCACAGCAAGAAGGTCCGGGTTCGAGCCCCGTGGCCGGCGAGGGCCTTTCTGTGCGGAGTTTGCATGTTCTCCCCGTGTCCGTGTGGGTTTCCTCCGGGTGCTCCGGTTTCCCCCACAGTCCAAAGACATGCAGGTTAGGTTAACTGGTGACTCTAAATTGAGCGTAGGTGTGAATGTGAGTGTGAATGGTTGTCTGTGTCTATGTGTCAGTCCTATGATGACCTGGCGACTTGTCCAGGGTGTACCCCGCCTTTCGCCCGTAGTCAGCTGGGATAGGCTCCAGCTTGCCTGCGACCCTGTAGAACAGGATAAAGCGGCTACAGATAACGAGATGAGATGAGAGGTAGTCCCATATGGGCTTTCATTTAGCACCATGAACAATGACCTTGAGTGAGCCTGAAATGTCAAACTGAAGGTCACAGATTCACCTTGTAAGGTGAATAGGCCAGACTTGTAAAATTGAGTCAGTATCAAAAGCACTAAAATAAGTGCTCCCAGGTGAGGTTTGCAAGATATTTCCTTTAAAGAGAAGTCTATTTGTGTATGGCATGGTCATGGTTTCTATCTAGAAACACTACAAAATCAATATTCATGTTATATTTTGTAACAAAGGTCCATAATCTCAACAGTACACAAGCAAAATTTCAATCTATCGCCTTCTGCAGCTGTGCACTACGGCTTCTGTAAATGTCATTGGAACAGAGGTGGACAGTAACGAAGTACATTTACTTGAGTACTGTACTTAAAGTGCCATTCCACCATTGGATGTATTCTTTGGCATAAAATACAATATATTTTATGACAACATGACTAGACAGAGAAATCTTTCAGCTTCAAAATGATATATCAAACATAATTTTTTGACAACGACAAGTATATTAATTTTGCGACCAAAGTCACCTACCCTTTTAATTTCCGCACGGTAGTGAAACGTGATGTCATCGGCAGGTTCCCCTTCTTGTGTACCATGTCAGGTGTGATGTGGCACAGATTATCAGCAATGGCGGATAGAACGCGATTTCCACTTGTCGATTGCTGTGCCGATATTCACCATCGACCGTCTCCTTTGGGCATCACTTGCTATTTTCCTTCACTTCTTTTCCGAAGCTGACAATCGCGTTCTATCCGCCATTGCTGATAATCTGTGCCACGTCACAAGAAGGGGAACCTGCCGATGACATCACGTTTCACTACCGTGCGGAAATTAAAAGGGTAGGTGACTTTGGTCGCAAAATTAATATACTTGTCGTTGTCAAAAAATTATGTTTGATATATCATTTTGAAGCTAAAAGATTTCTCTGTCTAGTCATGTTGTCATAAAATATATTGTATTTTATGCCAAAATAATACATCCAATGGTGGAATGGCACTTTAAGTACACTTTGAGTATCTGTACTTTACTTGAATATTATTTTTTTTGGAAACTTATGACTTTAACTTTACTACATTTGAAAGACATATTGTATTTTTCACTCCACTACATTTTGTCAAGGTCCTCGTTACTCGTTACTACGAAGCAGGTTTGAAAGTGGATGTTTTTTCTTTTCTTTTCTAAAATGTGATTGTTTTTTTTCACAGGTGAAACTGAGACAGCCCGTCAGTAATCACTAGGGTCACATCATGCCCATAGACTGCATAAAAGTTCGCTTTGTTTGCCTAAAACGAACCATATCACAGCCTACAAAAACTCGCCGTCCGACCTGCGGAAGCATATTGAGGTCTGTAAACGTTTTATTCCAAGAGAAAGCTTGCAATGAAGTTGTGTGTGCTTTTAGAGCTAGCGATAACATTGCAATAGCTGTGCAGTCTGGTTAGTCAAATGACTTTCTATGGATTTTCCCACTAAGTTGCCGTAGCCCTGTCCACGGCTAACGATAACCCATAGCTAGTTAACTTGGACACTGTTAGTTAGCATGTAAAAACAGAGTTACACTAACATGAATAACGCTAACTTATCTGAAGTGCTTTCAGAAATGTTTTAGCATAATCTTTCCAAATAAACAAAATGCAGAAATCTTTCTTTTCTAGTAACGTTAGCTACCCAATATGATTTCGAGTTTGAAAAGATTTTGCTAGCATGTCAGGTGGAGCTTCACTGACTAGCTAGCTTAACGTTAAACCACCATGATTCCACAGGCAGATTCATACGTGCATAAATACATACACTTGCACACGTGAGACCTGTGAGATGGACAGTATTGTACTCGTCAGTCACAACAAATTGCTGGAATTTTTTGTTTTGATGTCGGATGATGGTCTTGCACTTTTGTTTTTTTGCTTAAAGCAGTGTTGCTGTTGGGCAGTTATTAAGCTCGAGGTGTGGACTTGAGTTTTAATCAGGTTGGATTGTCGTTTTTATTTTCTGAGCAAGCTGCATTTACAGCTGTTCCACTGTCTTCCTGATTAACATAGACGTACATGTGTGCACACACTGCCAGAGCCGGGTCAGAACACTACCATGCTGCTTTGTGGAGGTGGAGAGGAGTGTTACAATAAATAAAAAAATGAAAATAACACCGGTTCTTTTTCAGTTCAGCTGTGTTTCATTCTGTAACATTCTACCAGGTGTTTATTCTACAGGTTCTACAAGCTCGTCAGTAAATCCAGTCGGTTGCTTCAGAGGCATTAGGTTTTGTAAGCATTGTGGCAATAATACAACAATGCGTTGACAGAAAATGTACTTTTAATACTTAAGTATTTTTAAAAGCAAGTACTTCAGTACTTTAACTTTAGTAAAAAAAATTTGACTGGACAACTTTCACTTGTATCAGAGTAACATCTGACCAGTGGGATCTGTACTTAGAAGTTGGGTACTCTGTCCACCTCCGCATTGGAATAATGAGCCATATGTTTGTTAGAACTTTATGTATAACTTTATATACAATGGTAATGCTTATGCACACATTTATACTGACTAAACCAGTGCAAGAAAGCACAGAACTAAGTTCCCCACACCTCAACACACATTAATTGATTTGCTTTCGGTGTAAAATGGGATGGAACGCAATCAAGAAATGCAATATGTGCACCTGATGAAATCGACAAACCTAACCTTTTGGAAATGAGAACAATGAGGTCGCTGGCTAAAGGAATGGTTGAGAACCCCTGCATTACAGTCGGCTGTTTTCCATCTGTAGCCACAAGTCTGGGAGACTTGCTTGTCCATGCACAACAAAAAATACGTCTGAGCAAGTGTAGATATCTTGAATATAACCAGTTTTATAGTATTTCCGATTATAAGAAGACAATAAGCCAAAGTCGATAAGTTTATTAAACCTATTTCTAGATATTTTTACATTACGCATGCTTTTTAAATTTTTACCTCCACCAACTTCACTGGAGGTGGTTATGTTTTCACCTCCGTTTGTTTGTCTGTTCCCAATGTAACTCAAAAAGTTGGAACAGATTTCGATGAAATTTCGAGGAAAGCTGAACCACTAGCCAAGGAACAATTGATTAGATTTTGATGCAAATCTGGATATGCATGACGATGCAGGAATTTTTTGCCTGTTCCCAGTGTAACTCAAAAATTAATGAATGGATTTTCATGAAATTTGTTGGGCAGCTTTAGTATTATCTGAGCTTCAAGTGACGTGACTTTGACGTTGATGATATGTGGCTTGGCAGAGGTAGGAGACATATGAGATTGTCCATATCCTATGTTTTTAGAGAAATACAGTATGTACATCACAGGGGTGGATGAATCAGTAGCCCACTAGCCGTGGACAAAAAGCTTTCACATACATACAGTAAATCTTTCACTAGTGCAACATATTGGGAGGAAATAAATAAAGATGCTAAACAGACAAAAAATATATATTTTATGCACGACATTAAGAGAAAACACAACAGTTGATCAATGATTTGCTGACTTTTAGTCGAGGGCGCAAATATGATGTGATACTTTTTTTTAGAAAAGGATAATGATCGTGGTTGAGTCATTCCCTACTCTTCAAATTTATATATTTACTGGGAAATACGCCACTCGTATTTTTCATACGAGCTCCATCCGGGACATGGAGTACCAAAACTGTGACATAAATCTCTTTGCCACTTGGGAGGAAATCGATGAATTGTTTTGATAAATTTGGGGACTTTGTAATTTGTGAATGTCTTTATATAATAAAAAAGAAAAAATCATACGTTGGCTTGAAGATATGAAGTTTATCTTCTCATGTTGACAAGCTCGCATTTTTCAGACGAAATACATCAAGAATCTGAGTGACGCATTTTCAAATTCAAATGTCACATATATAATCACACAGGTGGCACGGTGGTGTAGTGGTTAGCGCTGTCGCCTCACAGCAAGAAGGTCCGGGTTCGAGCCCCGTGGCCGGCGAGGGTCTTTCTGTGCGGAGTTTGCATGTTGTCCGCGTGGGTTTCCTCCGGGTGCTCCGGTTTCCCCCACAGTCCAAAGACATGCAGGTTAGGTTAACTGGTGACTCTAAATTGACCGTGAGCATGAATGGTTGTCTGTGTCTATGTGTCAGCCCTGTGATGACCTGGCGACTTGTCCAGGGTGTACCCCGCCTTTCGCCTGTAGTCAGCTGGGATAGGCTCCAGCTTGCCTGCGACCCTGTAGAACAGGATAAAGTGGCTAGAGATAATGAGATGACGTATAACTACACAGAGTATGACATGCAGTGAAATGCTTACTGCAATGCCCCGTAGGTCATGAGGATAGTTGGGGGGGTTAGCATCTTTTAATTCACACAACATGCCTCCCAATTTAAAAGTGAAAATTGTTGTTTTATTGTGATACAAACAAGAATTAAGATGAAAAAACAGAAATTTGGAGTGTGCATAGGTATTTGCCCCCCCAAATTCAATACTTTGTAGAGCCACCTTTTGCTGCAATTACAGCTGCAAGTCTCTTGGGGTATGTCTCTATTAGCTTAGCACATTTAGCCACTGGAATTTTTGCCCATTCCTCAAGGCAAAACTGTTCCAACTCCTTCAAGTTAGATGGGTTGTGTTGGTGTACAGCGATCTTCATGTTATTCCACACATTCACAATTGGATTGAGGTCTGGGCTTTGATTAGGCCATTCCAAGACATTTAAATGTTTCCCTTTAAACCACTACAGTGTAGCTTTAGCAGTATGTTTAGGGTCATTGTCCTGCTGGAACGTGAACCTTCATCCCAGTCTCAAACCTCTGGCTGACTCAAACAGGTTTTCCTCCAGAATTGCCCTGTATTTAGTGCCATCCATCTTTCTTTCAGTCCTGACCAGCTTTCCTGTCCCTGCAAATGAAAAACATCCCCACAGCATGATGCTGCCACCACCATGCTTCACTGTAGGAATGGTGTTCTCAGGGTGTTGGGTTTGCGCCACACGTGGCGTTTCCCATGATGGCCAAAAAGACCCATTTTAGTCTCATTTGACCAGAGAATCTTCTTCCACGTGTCTGTGGAGTCTGCCACATGCTGTTGGGCAAACTCCAAACGTGTTTTCTTAAGCAATGGCTTTTTTCTGGCCACTCTTCCATAAAGCCCCACTCTGTGGAGTGTACAGCTTAAAGTGGTCCTATGGACAGATACTCCCATCTCCACTGTGGATCTCTACAGCTCCTTCAGTGTTATGTTTGGTGTCTTTGTTGCATCTCTGATTAATGCCCTCCTTGCCCGGTCTGTGAATTTTGGTGGGTGGTGCCTTCTCTTGTCAGGTTTGTAGTGGTGCCATATTCTTTCCATTTTGCTATCATGGATTTAATGGTGCTCTGTGGGATATTTAAAGTTTGGGATTTTTTTTATAACCCAACCCTGATCTATACTTCTCCACAACTTTGTCTCTGACCTGTTTGGAGGCTCCTTGGTTTTCATGTTGCTTGCTTAGTAGTGTTGCAGAGTCAGGGTCCTTCCAGAACAGGTTGATTTATACAGACATCATGTGACAGATCATGTGACACTTTGATTGCACACAGGTGGATCTTAATCAACTAATTATGTGACTTATGAAGTGAATCGGTTGGACCAGCTCTTATTTAGGGGTTTCATACGAAAGAGGGTGAATACCTATGCACACTCCAGATTTCTCTCTTTTCATCTTAATTATTGTTTGTGTCACAATTTAAAAAAAAAATTCACCTTTAAAGTGGTAGTCATGTTGTGTAAATCAAATGCTGCTAACCTCCCAAAAAATCCATTTTAATTCCAGCTTGTAATGCGACAAAACAGGACAAACACCAAGGGAGATGAATACTTTTGTAAGACATTGTATAATTGCTATAGAAATGTACTGTATATATTGTACTATATTTAGATGAATTTACATGAAGAGGATGTAAGAGATGGATGGGATGAGAGTGAAGTGGTGACGATACCTAGTAGTTGTCTGTTGTTGTCCTTTATTGATCGTTATTGTCCTGATTAAGAACCCTAACTGCCTGAGGGAAGAAGCTTCTCCTCAATCTCTCTGTGTTGGCCTTAAGGGAGCAAAAATGCTTCCCTGACTTCAACAGAGAGAAGAGTCCATGGTTGGGGTGGCTGAGATCTTTCATTATCCTCCTGGCCTTAGTCTGGCACTGCTTGGTGTCAATAGATTCCAGGTCAGGGAGCTCAGTGCGGATGATGTGTTCGGCTGATTGCACCAGTCTCTGAAGAGCCCACCTGTCCTGATTGGTGCTGTCCCCAAAACAGGTGGAGATATTTCTTGTCAGGATGTTCTCAGTGGTGCAGGAGTAAAAGTTTCTCAGCACCCTCGGTGGAAGATGGAAGTCTCCGAGACGTGTTGGATGGAAAAGACGCTGGTGGACCTTCTTGACCAGGGCAATGATGTGACAGGACCATGACATACTTTTTCCGATATTTCACGCCGATGATGTCACTCCCAGTGTTTTCCCGCTGACTAGATGCGTGTTGTCAAAATGGTGAACTGGTACATAATTAAGATTCTTTTGATTAACTTGCATTTTTTTTTTTTGTGGGTGTCCACCATATAATATGAAGAACGTTACACGGTGGCATGAAGATATGAAGTTTATCTTCCCATGTTGAAAATATTTTCACTCGTTCACTTTGCTCACTCGTGAATATGTTCAGCACTCGAAGATAAACTTCACATCTTCATGCATATCTTCACTTCGTGTAATAAAACCATGTAATAGCACACACGATTTTTTTAATTGCATCTGCATAAATGCACTTAACTAGCTAACTAGTCCGCCATACTCCATACTTTATTATATTATGTTAGGTATAGATACAATATATGGCCAAAAGTGTGTGTGTGTGTGTGTGTGTGTGTGTGTGTGTGTGTGTGTGTACACCTAACTGTCAAATCCATATGTGCTTGTTGTACGTCCCAGTCCAGATGTAGTCCCTCTTTACTCTTATAATAACCTCCACCCTTCTGGGAAAGCTTTCCATTAGATTTTGGAACGTGGCTGTGGCTGAATGAGCACAAATCCCCACAAGAGCATTAGTGAGGTCAGGTAATGATGTTGGGTGAGGAGGCCTTGGGGAGCAGTCAGTGTTCTAATTCATCCCAAAGGCGTTCAGTGGGGTTGAGATCAGGGCTCTGTGCAGGACACTTAACGCTAGACGGCCTTTTGATTTCATAAAATCGTTGAAATTTAGTTCCGTCTGAAATGTGGTCATTGTGATATATGTTTCTTTCTGTAATATCTAAAAAATATCAGGCCATTCTGTGGCTGGGAAGTTATTTAATTTGAGGGGATTAAAGCAAATAATGTGCATGAAATCTCTCGCTTCGTGCAGTCAGGCAGACAGAGGAAGTCCATGTGCGCATGCGCAGGTTTACCTTCTTCTTCTTCTTTTGGATTTTACGGCAGCTGGCATCCACAGTGTTGCATTACTGCCATCTACAGGTTTACCTTTGAGCGTGCACTGACAGTTCCATCATTCTGTCGCTAAACGAACAGCTGATCACACCGAGGTGCTCGCTGAGCGCCCATATTTATTAGTTTGGTCCTGCATTTCCTTTCCTTCATATAGAACATAACGTCTTTTCTTTTCGCTTTCTTTCCGTTACTGTAGTCGGTCTTTCACGTTTCATTCGCACACTCACATCCTCCATTTTTCTCTCCTGTTTCAAATTCGTATCCCACAATGCCTTGTGCGAACGGAGAAAGCCCACCACATGATGCATGATGTAGTATCTTGAATTGCATCATGGTGAAGCAGGAAAAAATACCGGAGAATTTCGCACCACACGGCCTTAAATTCATTAATTGTTTTATTTTAAAAAAACTAATAAGATTGGAAGTCTGTGATTCGAATTCAGTAGCTTTTGGTCACTAAACAAAAATAACTGGGTGTCGGGGAAAATTCTTTTTATGACCTACACTTGAAAAATCTGAAAGGCAGGACAGCTTTAATTTCTTCCACTCCAACCTTGGCACACCATGTCTTCATGGACCTCACTTTGTGCAAAGCTACACTGTTATGCTGGAACAGGTTTGGGCCTCTTAGTTCCAGTGAAAGGAAACTAATTCTACAGCATCCGTAGGCAGTGTGTTTCAAACTTTGTGACAACAGGCTGGGGAAGAACCACATATGGTCAGGTGTTTACATACTTTTGGCCATATGGTGTATTTTTATACTAAGTCATTTAAATTTCCAGGCAAACAAAACATGGGAATGGGCAACATATTGGAGGTTTTATTCAAAAGTAATGGATTTATCATTTCTTCACTCCTGTGTTAGTCGCTTTTGTATTTTTTTTCCGACTGCATAAGTAACTGGATTTGAAAATTTCAGCCGTTTACCAAATTTTTCACTGTTATTTATTTACACCGATCAGCCATAACAATAAAACACTGACAGGTGAAGAGGTGAATAACATTGATTATCTCATTACTGTCAAGGGGTGGGATATATTAGGCAGCAAGAGGAGAACAGTCAGTTCTTGAAGTTGATGTGTTGGAAGCAGGAAAAATGGGCAGATGTAGGGATCTGAGTGACTTTGACAAGGGCCGGATTGTGATGGCTAGATAACTGGGTCTGAGCATCTCCAAAATGGCACATCTTGTGGGGTGTTCCCAGTATGCAGTGGTTAGTACCTACCAAAAGTTGTCCAAGGATCTAAAGGACAACCGGTGAACCGGCGACAGAGTCATGGGTATTGAAGGTTCATTGGTTCACATAGGGCACGAAGGCTAGCCCATATGGTTCACTCTAGAGATGATGGTTTTCCACGATCGCGGTAAACAGACAGAAAACACGGAATCCAGTATTTGAAACGGAATGTCCAAAAAGTTTATTTTCACAAATTAAAACTAAATATTTGGCACCAAATAAGCCATTATGGTGTCGGACTTCGCCTTTAACTTCGTCAGGGGATTTCCAAGGCTCGCCCATAGCATGCATAAATCACATGTGCCTATTGGCTGTTTGGTATCTCAGCTGGGTGTCCTAGCCAATAGCTTCGCCGCTCTCATACAGAGACTGGTATTTATGTTGCCGTGCCGAAGTGAACAAAAATGGCGACCGGCCCAGCATTTAAACTGGTGAAACGATCAGCGCCTGTACTGACAGTAAATGCATTATCAAGAGTGAATCAATTTCTATGAAGACAACGGTATTTTATTTTGCAAATACTGTCAACATTTGATAGATTATGTGCACCTTGACATGATAAAAGACCACTTGAGAAGTCAGAAACACCAACGATCCAAAGAATCTAAGTTCAAGACAAGGTCTAGCTGTCAGGGTGCAGGTGCTTATGGATGTATGTGCAGGGAAGAGTGGGAGAAACAAACTGGAAACGAAGCCAAATCACTAGACGAGAATCGTAGTCAAAGAGCAGGCGAGGGTCGGTCAATCGGCAAACAGAGCAATGCAGGCTGGGCTAGAGAATTAAGAGGTGAAAACGAGAATGAGGGTCGAAGAAACTAGAGACCGGCAGAAAGGAAACAGCTTGGTACAACAGGAGTAAACACTGAACAATACTTCGCGACTGTCAAAGTGTGAGAGAGCGTTACGTAGCAGGACTGATGATGAGTGAACGAGAGACAGGTGTAATTAATAAGCAGGTGATAGAGGGCGCTGTGGTTCTTGGGCATTGTAGTTTTGAGAAGCCATGTTTGTAGTCTGTTTAGAGCTGTCGCTCTCAACGCCATTACTGACACTAGCATTAGCAGTGGTACAGATGCCGGTGATGGGCCAAGACAGGTGACACTTAAAACGTCGTATGTTCAGGAAACTGAATCGAAAGACCTACGGGAACAATTTGTGCTCGATTTTGTAAAAATGTGTACAGATATTCCTCTGCAGAAGATCGGTAAGCTAAAACAGTTTATCGTGAAACATTTTAAACAGGGTGGAACTTTACCGCAGGCACAGACAAGTATATTTCTTTGTTTTATATCTACCACACATACACAAACAGTGTTTTAAAGCAGTCCCAAGTCCTTAAAGGAGAACTGAAGGCAAATTTTTTATTATCAAAATTCTATTTCTCATTTTATTAAATATCGGAATGCATTTTTGATCGCTATTTTGTCGCTGCTATAGCAAGTTATGAGTGTTTGAAATATGCTCTGTAATATATCAGTCCATATGTCAAAGCAACGGCCGTAAACGAGATTCGCTGAGACCTGTGCGAGACATCGTAGGACGGAAGTAAAACATACAGTGGAAATCAAAGCGACCAACATCTGCCAACGTTCCCTGTGTCCGAAATCGCTCACTCGTTCACTACTCCCTATAGAGGGAATTACAGTATAGAGGACTATATAGTGAGCTCATTGGTAAAATGAAAAAACGCTTTCGGACACTAGTTCGTCGCGCTGGTATTTACGTCATTACTGTCGCACAATTAAAACGTGCCAGATCAGTTGGCTGGTGGGCTTCAAAATAATAAATACATGCATGTGTTTTTGTGATAAAGCCATATTATACTGAGCGTATAATATCGTTGTACACTACTTTTTACACTACTACTACTTTTACCATCACTGTACACCATTTTTTGTGATGCATTGTGGGATACTTTGAGTTCACTATATAGTAGGGTGCATCAGTTGGCCTCACTTTCATAAAATCTGATGCATTTTTGTTCGGGTGTTCCTTTTCACCAATAAAGACATCCTGTAAAATTTTTTGACCATATTCAAAAGTCTAATGGTGGCACCATGAGGTTCATTTTTTGCCAAAAAAAAACGCTTATTTTATATTTTCGCGTAAGGTTTGAATCACAATGTTGGACTCCATTTATTGATTTCTTGTGGCCCTCAAACTGGAAAACTTCATAGGTGAAGACTCGTGGCTGTTCTTTGCAGCTTTTGATATATTTTGATGATCATCTGCTCTCAACACCAGTGTCACAATGGGATGGCTTGGCATCTTACCAGAGGATAAAGGCAACACTCACAAACTTCACTGTGACAAATGATGTGGCAGAGCGTGGGGTTAAACTAGCGCATGAGAAAGTTGGTTCTGCCACAATAGAAGAAAGATTCCAGAACATTGTGCAAGTTGTAGCAAAAGGCAGAGTCATGGTTCCAAATCTGAGACGGCCACATAGGAAATAGACATTAAGAATTTGCTTCTTAACATTTCACTTGTATCTTCAGTTGTCTTGAAAACAGGTAATCCAGCATCATTATAACTTTAATAGGGGCTAGCATACGCATAGGCGGCAAGCTTAAAACCAGGGTTATAACATTGATAGATAATGCTAGTGACACCCTAAAATAAACCTCCAAATATTTTTAGACATTCTAGATATACTGTCTACAGTATCTAAGATATTTGGTATACTCTATAAGGTGCCATAATGTTTCATGAAAAGTGATCGAAATTTTGTCATAAAAGTCATAAAATAGCAGCTTTTTCCATAACTTTGAGCTCCTGGTGCCACCATTAAACTTTTGAATTTTGTCAAAATATTTCACCCAGTGTGTTTTCTTACCAAAAGGAACATAAAAACAAAAATGCATCATGATCAGAGGAACTTTTCATTTTTAGGGGGCAACTGATGCACCCTACTATATAGGGTGTAAATAATCGTCACTAAGGTTTTGGACAGCACTACAAAATGGCGTCCTCACTATATAGTGCCGTTTATAGTGAGTAGGGAGTGATTTCGGACACAGGTTGTCAAAAGACACGCACGCCCTCTTTCGAATGCTGATGTAATCAAGCCGGAAGTGTTGTTTGTTTTGATAGCAATCAGGAAAGTTTGAAAAAAGTAGGCAGTAATCGTCATTTAAACTCGTTTTTGTGCAATACTTCGTTTGGAAAACAGTTTTCAAAATGGCGGCACTGACACCTGGCGGACACTTGACGTTTCAAAGTCTCGCACAAGTCTCGTGAAGATCGCGCGGATAAGCGACGCCTGCCGTGGACCAAACGAACTAAATTCAACACGGCTAAAAACCGAATAGGATGGTAATAATAAATGGAATTTAGTAAAACTGAAACGGAAGGATACTGAATTACAAAGCGGAAAATCATTGTCTCTAGTCCAATCCGACAGAAGAAGAGCTACTGTAGCACAAACTTCTGAAAAAGTTCATGCTGAAACCTCTGTTTTAGCCAGCGTTCACTTTTTCAGCAGTTTATGACAGCGCTTTTAATTTTATGACTGATCGGTGTATGCTGGTGTACCACCCACTGCTCTCAAACAATACATTTATAATGCCTGGTCTCTTTCTACCTATTGTTAGATATCCAGTATGAGCATGTTTGCGTCAGATGCAGTTTGACAGCTTGACAATCAAATAACCAGTGCTTCTTGTTCTTGAGGATGTCATGTCATACTTGTATAAATATAACACGACTCTTCACAGGAAAGGAATATTGCATTTGTCTAAAACTTAGACGTCATAAAAATACTGTCGATCATACGGTTTCGGCTCATGTTTCTAATTTCACTTGTATTCACTCTTCAAACCTGACCCCTTTAATATCATCTCCTCATTCCGCAGAGTTTGCTCACAAACCATATCCATTATCAGGTTAATGTATTTTAAACACCCACCACCCGGCAAATACACTTAAACTCCTGGCAGCGCTTTTTCATAACAATTTAATATCAACTTTTTAATAAAAACTCCAGAGTTTGACATGCCACAATATCACCTAAAGTAATTTCCATTCAGGGTTGATCAAATTCAATACTTCACAGGCACTTATCCGAAGGTTGAATTAAAAACGTGTTCAGAGATCCCTGCTTGTTCTGCCTCTGCACCAAATGCGACGCTACAGCCGGGATGAACCACAGGCAGTGACGAATGAACGCGGTAATGTGTCAGTGCGTCGGCGCTAATTACACACCATGTGGCTGCATTTTCCAAAAAAGATAAACCTCCATGATGTCACGAATAACAGAAATGACTTATTAGAGTGATAATGAGAGTCGGTGTATAATTATATTATATTATCCATGTGATTTCAGAAGTGGAAAGTAAAATTTCTGAGCAGGAAGTGAAATTACTCACTTAGAGCAAAATGGAGGGGGGGAAAAAAAACAACAACCTAATTCCAGATCCTGCTTTTTTCTCTTCATCTTTTCAGACTCTTAATGTCGTATTGCCTTATGCGTTGAGGAATCAATCTGTGTGTTTGTTTGCTTCTTTGGCATGCATGCTGTGTAATCGTGTGTGTGTGCACGTGCACATATGTGTTATCAGGCCCTGTAGAGATTCATTGCACAGACTGCTCTTGTGATCTGGATGCCATTTTAAAGCCCTGAAAGCTCTTCTAAGCTTTTAATTGGGCTTAATGAGCTAAGGGAGAGCCGATATGGCGGTCAGGCACGTTAATTAGCCGTCACTGCGGGGGTGAGTGTGCTGCGGATGACACGAGGATCAGAATATGGCACTATTACATGAACTATAGCAGCAATATTATGACTTCTGCAAATATAATAACGACAAAGCGGGCTTCGTGTGTCATGTGTCATTCTTCTATGTGATGTAATGAGTCTGGTCGAAAGGCGTGATGACTGCGATCGCTTCAATTCTGTGTGATATACAAATACAGACTTGAGAAGCTGAGAATTTACGATTTTGAGGCGCCCCGGAGGCGATGGTGTTTGCACACTTGCACATAAGCAGTTCTCACAGCAGTCCTTCACCCAGAAGTGCTATCACTGCTAATAATAAACATGTTTCAGTTAGCGGGTGGTGCATTATGCAAATGAGACCCGTTCCCATAGGTACGGTATTTTCTACTAGCTGTTATTTGTTGGTAGTAATTTCAGGAGTGGTATTCCTAATGAGATTGTGGCAGCTTGTGCATGGAGAGTTGTTTTTTTTTTCTTAAGTGGTTCCTTTGGGTTCTATAAATTTGGGTCAAGCCAGAACAGAAATGCTGCAGAACGCTGGGCGCTCTAGCGGATATGACATCTGTGGAAAACACATGGCGGTTTGCGCTCGGTAAAGATGCTGCATCATTAATTCTTTACTCAGTATATGGCATTAATTAATTTTGCCACCAAAGCATATTCAAACTTGCTCACATGTTCATAAGCGAAATCAAATGTGTTCAGACATGTTCCACATGAAACCTGTTTCCTAGTTTTCTGAAAATGTACGCCCAGAAATAACAAAAACAATCTTGTCAATACTCATACTACTCATATATATATATACACACACATAAAAAACAGGCCAAGTCGTCCAATTGACCCAAGGTTTGCTGATTACTGCAGATAAAATGAAATGAAAATATATGATTCTGATGATACAACAGACTGGGGTGGGAATGCAATGAATAGTCAAAAACATGACACGGCAGAATTTCAATATAATTCTTTGACACATTACTTGTCCACTGTCCCTCATATAAACCTGCACAGTTTTCACTGTTCATCTGCTCAAACTCTCAGAAAATATATATTATTTAACAGCTGGGAGGTGCGTATGGTGAAATACCGTGACCGAGGTCTTGAAAGTACTGAGCGAGGCCCTCTGGGCCGAGGTCAGTATTCAAGGCCGAGGTCACGGTATTTCACCATACGGACCGACCTTAAGCTGGTAAATAATATATTCATTTTTTTCTTTACCAAATTCGAACAGAAAACGAGAGCGCCCGAAAGGGAAAACCGAGCCGAGCTGCCATTTTGAATCCTCATTCACGGCTGTAATGCAAATGGCTTCCTCCTCGGTATACAAGTGCACTTCCATGGCAGGAAAAAAACTACATTTTGCCACCTATGTAGTCCCCTATTTATACAAAATTGAGTCATTCAGGATTCAGCCATGTTTTTGCTCGGCGTTAGCAAGTTAGAAGTTTTTAGCTTTCTTCTGAAATGTTTTCTTTTATTTCTTCTTCCTCAGGGTAGTAAAACTCACTTTCGCTGTCGTTATCGCTATCCATGCTGTAAAATTAATGCTATTTTGAATCCTTATTCATGGCTGTAATGCAAATTGCTTCCTCCTCGGTATACAAGTGCACTTCCATGGCAGGAAAAAAAAACTACATGTTGCCACCTATGTAGTCCCCTATTTATACAAAACTGAGTCATTCAGGATTCAGCCATGTTTTTGCTCGGCGTTAGCAACAGTTACAGGTTTTTAGCTTTCTCCTGAAATGTTTTCTTTTATTTCTTCTTCCTCAGGGTAGTAAAACTCGCTTTTGCTGTGAACACTGTCGTTATCGCTATCCATGATGTAAAATTAATGCTATTCTCCTGAGAAATGCTGGCAAAAATTTATAAGATTTTTGATAATCTTATAAATAAATCTTATTAAAAAACATAAATGTTGACAAAAAAATGCTACTATGTTTGTTGTTGTTGCGAACGAGTGAGTCGCCAGAGGTCCGTAACCGGGGTCCGTATCCGGGGTCCGTACCATAGGATACGGACCCGCTCGCTAGCCAATCAGAGCGCAGGATTTGGACAGTGAAAAAAATAATAAACAGTTATTCCACAAAATCGAGTCGTACATGAGCTGATAGCCGATGAGGCACGTAGCACCAAGTTCGCTATAAGCCATGAACATCGTGATTGAATGGAATAACTGTTTCATTCTCTCCACATTCCCTGCATTTTGAGAAACGGAGCGTTTTTATTTTTATTTTTTGCAAATTCGATAAATAAAAACTTGATCCAAAACATCTGACAAAATGATTTCCGCTTAGAATGTAAACAAACCGGCGAAATAACAGGAGGAGCAATTTGTGAAAAATGCAATAATAATAATAATAATAATAATTCTTAAAAAATAAAAAATAAAAACGTCCTTGCGTGTATATTTTTGGAGAACGTACCGACTGTTTGGAGAATCAGCTCAGAAAGGCAAAAACAAGAGGTCATAAAAGAAAAAGAGAACTGAAATGGATGAGATAACACTGGGATATGTGATGAGAAGATGATGATGATGGTGGGGAAGACAGGAGGTAGAGGTTAGGTTAAAATATGATCCATGTAATATGATCAGTGTACTTTCTCATCCAGTAGGATGTTGATTTCCTTGTTCTTTACTAAACGAATAAAACTAATGATGAAATGAATAATCCATGAATGTAGCCATACATGCTCCAGTCTTCTGTCTCAACCCTCGTCGCACTCTGAGGTAAGGTACGGTTCGTAACAGTGGTTATCCAGGTTCATGACCAGTTGATGACTGAATAAAATATTTACTTGAGCATATTCAAGTGTTTGGTAATGATTTCTCATTTTACAAGTGAATTTCCACCACGGCGGCACGGTGGTGTAGTGGTTAGCGCTGTCGCCTCACAGCAAGAAGGTCTGGGTTCGAGCCCCGGGGCTGGCGAGGGCCTTTCTGTGTGGAGTTTGCATGTTCTCCCCGTGTCCGCGTGGGTTTCCTCCGGGTGCTCCGGTTTCCCCCACAGTCCAAAGACATGCAGGTTAGGTTAACTGGTGACTCTAAATTGACCGTAGGTGTGAATGTGAGTGTGAATGGTTGTCTGTGTCTATGTGTCAGCCCTGTGATGACCTGGCGACTTGTCCAGGGTGTACCCCGCCTTTCGCCCGTAGTCAGCTGGGATAGGCTCCAGCTTGCCTGCGACCC
Source organism: Neoarius graeffei (assembly GCF_027579695.1). NCBI lineage: Eukaryota > Metazoa > Chordata > Actinopteri > Siluriformes > Ariidae > Neoarius > Neoarius graeffei. Next base: position 82,775,606 of record NC_083577.1, read on the forward strand.
TGTAGAAGGATAAAGCGGCTAGAGATAATGAATGAATGAATGAATGAATTTCCACCACATACGTCTGATACAATCATTGAAATATATATATATATATATATATATATATATATTTTACATATCTGCTCTCATTCGTATTCATTTGAATCTCATTTTATTTGTACTTTTTGACATAGTTCAGTTTTATTTCATTCTGTTCTCCATGTCTCCATGAACAGCCAGGATTTGATACGACATCAGCATCGAGACCAGATTTCTTTCTGTGTCAGTATACTCGGCAAATAGACTGCGTCATGATTCATCGAGCTGTCTTAAATCCCTAACCTCCAGTTCAAATCGTTTTATCCAGTCATGACTTTAACTGACTGGTTAAAGTAATTCTTATAAGAAACAGCTTAATTAAGCAGAAACTGAACTCAAGCGGCGGCGGCGACAATTATCAACAGTCCATAATTATGGACACCTTTCCAGATTTACCAATCAAAAGCAAATTTTACAAAAAGTGAGTTTCAGTTCCAACAGTTATTATTGGTTAATTAATCAACCGGAAGACCCGCCTCACCCTTTGATCTTGTCGTCTGATGACACAGCTCGTTACCTGAGATGGAATTTTTTTAGCACGATCAGGAATTTTTCGGAAAACCCAGACGTTATCATCGCAGGTGAGCACGGCGGAAAGATCATGGACATGTTTTTACTGATCAAATTCACCGATATTTCATGATCTCCTCGTCGAAACCTACTTTGTTTCTTACTCTTTCATTTGACAGCCGCCGTTTTGTATCTAACGCTACGTTCACACTGCAAGGCTTAATGCTCAATTCCGATTTTTTTGTGAAATCCGATTTTTTTGTGAGGTCGTTCACATTAACAAATATATGCGACTTGTATGTGATCCTCAGTATGAACGAAAAGCGACCTAAAAGTGTTCCAAATGCGCATTGCAGGATACGACGACGTCACACGCAGTGAGCATGGCCAGTGTTTACGGAAGTAAAACCGCCCGGTTGCGGTATGACCCATCCAATCTAGCTTGAATAGCTGCATCCCCCCAAATGGAAATCAGCTCCCTAACCTCTGCGTCCTTCCATTGAGAAGATTCAGAACCTTCACAGCCCAAAGCGTCCCTCGCATTGATGTCATGCGCAGGGGTGCAGATACGTTTTTTGAACTGGGGGGGACAAAGCTGCCAGCAAACGAACCCCAACCCCGATATGCCTGTCAAACTTGTTGTGGGTTATCATAGCAACCGAGCTCGCAACCTGTGCAGTCTGCGCAGCTCAACCAACCGAATATCAGTCTTTGTTTTGTTTTATGTGAGTTGTTGCAACTATGTATGTACTACTGTGCACCTCAATAAACCGAATGGTAATTAGTCTTTTGATTTTTCCGTGAGGTTTGCCTTATGCAAAGAAAGACAGTATAGACGTTTTTTCCTCCCTATAAGTGGGGGGGACCGAACGAAGTGAATTGAAATCTGGGTGGGACGAATCCCACCCGTCCCACCCTCTATCTGCGCCCGTGATTATGCGCCATATTGTTGTAACTTTTTTTGAGAGACCCGCCGCCTACTTCAGCGCAGAATAGTGACGTTTGTGGCTTGTTGATGACGTGTAAGTCGGATGAATGCGACCTGGCGGTTCAGACTGAAGTCGCATATGAAAAGAGCGGATAGGGATCGGAATTAGGACCACATATCCAAACGGCCTGGGTCGGATTTGAAAAAATCGGATCTGTGTCGTTCATATTGTCAATAAAAGATCGGATACAGGTCACATATGGGCGAAAAGATCGGATTTGAGTCATTTCAGCCTGCAGTGTGAACGTAGCCTAAATGCGCGTTTGAGAGTCACGTGAGGTGTCGATAATAGTGATCACTTTCACCGGTGTCCATCATTATCAACACCCTGTGGGATTAAGGGACATTTACAACTGTTATGGATCGATCTTTGTGTAACATTGTTGAAGTAGATGAAGTACTTTAAAAAAATAAAACTGCTGATTTATAATATTTTTTTCTGATTCATAACAGAATGTTTATCGAGCATTTAGAATCTGATTGTAATAAATATAATTAGAGCAGAATTAAATTCCTAACATATAAAAAATGACATGCTTGAAATATTCAGATTTTTCTATTCCATTCAGAAAATATTATTTTTTGCAGTTTGTTGTAAATATCGACCACATATTACAATATCAGTAGACATTTTATATTTTGGTTGGAGGAATGACATGCAACCTTTGATGTGGATTGTCATGTGGTTACGATCTCAATCACCTGTTGACATTTATTGGTAAACGACAAAACTAGAAATTAATACAAACAACAACGAATGATGAACAAAATGTGATCTACGAAAATACTTAGAAAGTGGAACAAAAAGATTTTCTGACGCAGGTCAAACATTATCAGTTCATTTGTTTACAAACACTAGAATTACTTCCTCATTTACGTAAACACCAACAGCCATATATTTATATAAAATATATTTTGTACTGAATATAAGTCTGTGTAAAACAAATTTTAAATAAAAACTGTTTTGGTAACTTAATACCATATACCGATTTTTTTTTTTTTTTTTAATAAATAATCATCTGGGTGTCAATAATTGTGGAATGGTGTCGATAACTGTGGACAAAGGCGTCGATAACTGTGGAACGGTGTCACGTGATCTGATACGCTAAGTAATCGGGAATCAACTCATTTTTTTCCTAGTGGAAGTTTAAGTAATTATTCATGCACAATTAATGTATTGAAAGTCTTTTCTACTTTTGAAACGGCCAAATGATCGTTAAGGTGTCGATAATTGTAGCCGCCGCTCGAGTATTAAATATGTGGCAGGAAAGTGTGAATGCATCAAAAATATAAGAGCCAATCATGTTCTAATATGCAAATTCAGATCATACAGTGACAGTTTACCGGGGGAAAGGGTGAGCTTGTGTCAGATTGTGGTGTTTCTGCTGCATAGTCACAAAGCAGCTTTACTGAAATTCACACACACACACACACACACACACACACACACACACATATATATATATATATATATATATATATATATATATATATATATATATATATATATATTGTATGAAGATATGAAGTTTATCTTCGAGTGGTGAACATATTCATAAGTAAGCGAAGCGAATGAGTGAAAATATTTTCAACACAAGAAGATAAACTTCAGATTTTGGCACCACTGTGTAATGTTCTTTATATTCTTTAATATTGTTATCATATCGCTTATCCTCCATGTATTACGCCACTCTCCCCAATGGAGCATGAGCGTGCAATATTGTTATAATATTGCACGTTGGCAAGACAACACGACATCACACATCAGAGCTCATGTGAAGAGCCAATGACAAAACTTTTCTGCTCAGCATGCACAGAGTCATTTCTTTGTCGGCCGGGAAAAAGACAAGACGAGGCTAATCCAGTGCTACTGCTAGGATTAGCTATGCTATAATTAAGCACTAAATAAATAAACTGAAAACTGAAACCGAAGACACACTGAACACCCGGAAGGCTGCAAAAAATTAATTATACAGTGGTGTGAAAAAGTGTTTGCCCCCTTCCTGATTTCTTATTTTTTTGCATGTTTGTCACACTTAAATGTTTCAGATCGTCAAACAAATTTAAATATTACACAAAGATTACACAAGTAAACACAAAATGCATTTTTTAAATGAAGGTTTTTATTATTAAGGGGAAAAAAAATCCAAACCTACATGACCCTGTGTGAAAAAGTGATTCCCCCCCCCCCCCCCCCCCCCCCGTTAAAATACCTGTTCTCAATCAAGAAATCACTTAAATAGGACCTGCCTGACAAAGTGAAGTAGACCAAAAGATCCTCAAAAGCTAGACATCATGCTGCGATCCAAAGAAATTCAGGAACAAATGAGAAACAAAGTAATTGAGATCTATCAGTCTGGAAAAGGTTATAAAGCCATTTCTAAAGCTTTGGGACTCCAGCGAACCACAGTGAGAGCCGTTATCCACAAATGGCGACAACATAGAACAGTGGTGAACCTTCCCAGGAGTGGCCGGCCGACCAAAATTACCCCAAGAGCGCAGCGACGACTCATCCAAGAGGTCACAAAAGACCCCACAACAACATCCAAAGAACTGCAGGCCTCACTTGCCTCAGTTAAGGTCAGTGTTCATGACTCCACCATAAGAAAGAGACTGGGCAAAAATGGCCTGCATGGCAGAGTTCCAAGACGAAAACCACTGCTGAGCAAAAAGAACATAAAAGCTCGTCTCAGTTTTGCCAGAAAACATCTTGATGATCCCCAAGACTTTTGGGAAAATACTCTGTGGACTGACGAGACAAAAGTTGAACTTTTTGGAAGGTGTATGTCCCGTTACATCTGGCGTAAAAGTAACACAGCATTTCAGAAAAGGAACATCATACCAACAGTAAAATATGGCGGTGGTAGTGTGATGGTCTGGGGCTGTTTTGCTGCTTCAGGACCTGGAAGACTTGCTGTGGTAAATGGAACCATGAATTCTGCTGTCTACCAAAAAATCCTGAAGGAGAATGTCCGGCCATCTGTTCGTGACCTCGAGCTGAAGCGCACTTGGGTTCTGCAGCAGGACAATGATCCGAAACACACCAGCAAGTCCACCTCTGAACGGCTTAAGAGAAACAAAATGAAGACTTTGGAGTGGCCGAGTCAAAGTCCTCACCTGAATCTGATTGAGATGCTGTGGCATGACCTTAAAAAGGCGGTTTGTGCTCGAAAACCTTCCAATGTGGCTGAATTACAACAATTCTGCAAAGATGACTGGGCCAAAATTCCTACACAGCGCTGTAAAAGACTCATTGCCAGTTATTGCAAACGCTTGATTGCAGTTATTGCTGCTAAGAGTGGCCCAACCAGTTATTAGGTTTAGGGGCCAATCACTTTTTCACACAGGGTCATGTAGGTTTGGATTTTTTTTCCCTTAATAATAAAACCCTTCATTTAAAAAATGCATTTTGTTTTTACTTGTGATATTTGTCTAATATTTAAATTTGTTTGATGATCTGAAACATTTAAAGCTCATAGGCAACGGTTTTCAGTTTATGCACATTTGAAACTTTATATGTTAATAAAAAAAAAAACCTCTGTAATTTTCTTCTGGTCCCAAGAAGTATTGTTAATAAGTAATAATTAAAATAAGTTAGCGCGGATTGTGGTGAATTTCTGTCGGCTATTTCCGTGACCACTCGGCGCATGACGTCATTTAAGCCAAACAAACCGCTTGAGTTGAGTCCACTTCCGTGTATTTTCATTGCCGTTCAGCTTGATTACAGACGTGCGTTCAGGAATTTCCAAAGAAAAACCATGCCTTATTGTTGTGCAGTGAACTGTAACAACGTGACTGCTACACCGGCTGGAAGGTGACTTCACTGCTGCACTAACTCGTGGATAAGCTAGCACTGGCCTTTGAGAATGCTGATATGAAGAGAGTATGTATAATAATAATAATAGTAATATTGGCTGCCTTTTTTCATGGTATATCAGATAAATTCCATTCAGCTACTCATCTTCGACTCGTTCAATATCATGCTAGCTGAATGGAATATATCTGATATACCACTCAATGCCAGCCAATATTATTTAAATATGTCACTCAGATCTGCGATGTATTTTGCCTGAAAAATACAAGTTTTTCAACCTGAGAAGATTTTCATATCTTCAAGCCAATGTGTGATTTTCTTTTTATTATACTGACACATTCACAAACAAAAAGAACCCAAAATTATCAGAATATTTCATCAATTTCCTCACAAGTGACACATATAGTTATTTACCAGCTGGGAGGTCCGTATGGTGAAATACCGTGACCGAGGTCTTGAAAGTACTGAGCGAGGCCCTCTGGGCCGAGGTCAGTATTCAAGGCAGAGGTCACGGTATTTCACCATACGGACCGACCTTAAGCTGGTAAATAATATATTGATTTTTTTCTTTACCAAATTCTAACAGAAAACGAGAGCGCCCGAACGGGAAAACCGAGCCGAGCCGCCATTTTGAATCCTCATTCACAGCTGTAATGCAAATGGCTTCCTCCTCGGTATACAAGTGCACTTCCATGGCAGGAAAAAAACTACATTTTGCCGCCTATGTAGTCCCCTATTTATACAAAACTGAGTCATTCAGGATTCAGCCATGTTTTTGCTCGGCGTTAGCAACAGTTAGAGGTTTTTAGCTTTCTCCTGAAATGTTTTATTTCTTCTTCCTCAGGGCAGTAAAACTCGCTTTCACTGTGAACACTGTCATTATCGCTATCCATGCTGTAAAATTAATGCTATTCTCCTGAGAAATGCTCACAACAATTTATAATATTTTTGATAATCTTATAAATAAATCTGTTAGGACTAGGACTGTTTTGGCCTCTAGAGGCCGCTGTTATTTCCTTTTCATGTCGTGTTTATTTTGGCCTCTAGAGGCCGCCACTGTTCCTGTGTTTTGTGTTTGTGTTAATTGCCTAATTATCTTCACCTGTGTCCTTAATTAGTTTGTCTATTTATACCCCTGAGTTCAGTCCTCTTGTCACGGAGTCTTTGTGCTGTTATGTTTATCTCCAGTTTCCTTTGTACTGTGTTTTTTGATCTTCTTAGCTTTTGAATTTTTGCACTTTGCTTTTCTTTTGGATTATACTCTTTGGTTTTTTTTTTGTCTTTTGTTTTGCCCTGTATATAGTGTATATAGTTTAAATAAACCTTTTGATTCTTTTTCTACTTCCGCCTCACGCCTCTGCATTTGAGTCATCCCCCTGGTGGCCTAGTGGGGGTTTGCTGGATTATCACACCAACGAACCAGGTTCGAATCCCAGCAAAACCCTAACAGAAAGACTCCGTCATGACCGACTCAGCAGAGGCTGCTTCAACTGTCTACCCGGCCAACCTTCAGGGAATTATGGCAGCTTTGACACGCTTCGGAGCGACCATGGACGCTCATGGACGTACGCTCACCAGCCAACGTGAGGCCCTCGCTCGCCACGAGGAACTGCTTCAGCAAATTGGGAAAACCCTGGCACAGCTGACATCTCTGCCTGCATCTCCTGCTCCTGATCCAGTTCCTGCTCCTGATCCAGTTCCCACTCCTGCTCCAGTGCCTCCTGCAATGCTGCCTTCTTCACCTCGCGAACCCAGCCTTCCTGCACCACAGAGGTATGACGGCAAGCACAGTGAGTGCCGAGAGTTCCTTACCCAGTGTCAACTCACCTTTGAGCTTCAGCCTACCACCTACACTACGGATCGCCGCAAGATTGCCTTTGTGATCACCTTATTAGCTGGTAAGGCGCGAGCCTGGGCTACTGCTATCTGGCAAAGACAGGGACCTGAGTGCTTTGATTTCCAGCTGTTTTCTGAAGAGATGCTTCGGGTCTTCGATCAGGCAGACATCAGTACCGACGCAGCCCGAAAGCTCATGTCCATCCGGCAAGGAGGAAGCGTCGCAGATTACGCCATCTCGTTCCGAACACTCGCAGCAGTAAGTGGATGGAACGAGACTGCCCTGGTGTCAGCCTTCCACCATGGTCTGTCTGACCCCATCAAGGACGGTCTGGCCTCTATTGGATGCCCAAGTGACCTCGAAACCCTCATCTCACATGCTATTCGTCTGGACAACAGGATGAGAGAACGCCACCAAGCCTTGAGCCCCCCCAGCCTCCCTACCTCTACCTGGAGACCGTCTACCTCCTTCAGTGACTGTCCAGAACCCATGCAAGTGGGTCGTACTCGCCTCTCCGCATCTGAGAGGGAGCGCAGAAGGAGGGACAAGTGCTGCATCTACTGTGGCAAGCCTGGTCACTTCCGAGCATCATGTCCCGAACTCTTGGGAAAAGGACCGCCCCGTCCAGCCGAGGGAGGGTTGTGACGGGGCCTACCCTCTCTCCCGGACTCCCTGGCCAAGGAATCTACATCCCGGTCTCCATCTCCTGGGGTGAGTCTGTCCACTCTTGTCAAGCTTTGATAGACTCAGGGGCGGCTGGGAACTTTATGGATATTCACTTCGCCCAAAGCATCAATATTCCGACTGCACCTCTTGAAGTCCCACTGTCTGTGTCTGCCCTCGATGGCCAAGCGTTAGGTGATGGAAGAGTCACCCAAGTTACTTCTCCAGTTTTCCTCCAGTCTCAAGGTCACAAGGAAGAAATATCCCTGCACCTGATTCCTTCACCTGAGTTCCCAGTTATTCTAGGCCTTCCTTGGCTTACTCGCCACAACCCTCGCATAGACTGGGTAACAAGCCAGGTTGTGGAATGGGGCCCTGCATGCCATGCCTCTTGTCTGCTCTCTAGCTCTCCTGTGTCTCCTGCCGAGCCCCCTGATCTCACCGAGTTATCTCAAGTTCCCACAGAGTACTGGGATCTCAAGGAGGTATTCAGCAAGAGCAGGGCCGCCGTTCTTCCTCCGCACCGGGCCTACGACTGTGCCATCGACTTGCTCCCTGGGACTACCCCTCCTCGTGGCAGACTGTTTTCACTCTCTCAGCCAGAACGCAAGGCCATGGAGGAATACCTCAAAGATGCCCTGGTCTCTGGGTTTATTCGACCCTCCACTTCACCTGCTGGAGCCGGCTTCTTCTTTGTTGGCAAGAAGGATGGGGGGCTCCGACCATGTATTGATTACAGGGGCCTGAATAAGATCACTGTGCGCAACCGATATCCCCTTCCGCTGATGTCCACAGCTTTCGACCTGCTCCAAGGCGCCACCGTCTTCACCAAGTTGGACCTACGGAACGCATACCACCTCATCCGTATCCGACAGGGAGACGAGTGGAAGACTGCCTTTAACACCCCGTCTGGGCACTACGAATACCAGGTGATGCCCTTCGGACTCACCAACGCACCAGCTGTTTTTCAGGCCCTAATCAACGACGTCTTAAGGGACATGATTAACCTATACGTTTTTGTCTACCTCGACGACATCCTTATCTTTTCCAAGACCGTGCAGGAGCACCGCCACCATGTCCGCCAGGTTCTCCAGAGGCTGCTACAGAACAATCTGTTCGCCAAGGCCCAGAAATGCGAATTTCATGTTCCCGAGGTCTCCTTTCTGGGATTTATTGTACGGACAGGCCAACTCCAAATGGACCCTGCCAAGACCCTGGCCGTCCGGGATTGGCCTACTCCCAAGTCCGTTAAGGAGGTTCAGCGGTTCTTAGGATTCGCTAACTTCTACCGCAAGTTCATCAGGAACTTCAGTTCTGTGGCAGCACCCATGTCAGACCTCACCAAAGGGACAGGTGGATCTTATGGCTGGTCTCCTCAGGCAGAAAAGGCGTTCAAAGACCTCAAGGACCGCTTCTGCACGGCACCCATTCTGGTTCTCCCGGACACCTCCCAACCATTCATCGTGGAGGTGGACGCCTCGGACAGTGGTGTCGGCGCGGTGCTCTCTCAACGTTCGGAAGGAAAGCTGCACCCCTGCGCTTACTTCTCCCACCGCCTGAGTCCTGCTGAGTCCCGGTACGATGTGGGGGATCGAGAACTGCTAGCGGTCAAACTGGCCCTTGAGGAGTGGAGGCACTGGCTGGAGGGAGCACAACATCCATTCCTGGTTTGGACTGACCACAAGAACCTGGAGTACCTCCAGCAAGCCAAGAGACTGAACCCTCGACAGGCTAGGTGGGCCCTGTTTTTCAGTCGGTTTGACTTCACCCTCTCATACCGCCCCGGCTCCAAGAACACCAAACCTGACGCACTGTCCAGACTGTTCTCTGCCACTAACAGGGAGAATGAAGTCGGGCCTATTATCCCTGTGTCCCGGATTGTGGCCCCTGTCCGCTGGGGTATTGAGGAGGCTGTCCGACGAGCCCAACGCCAGGACCCCGGTCCTGGGACGGGGCCACCAGGCCTCTTGTACGTCCCACATCAAGCCCGGGCCAAGGTTCTCCAGTGGGGTCACTCTTCCCCTCTCACCGCCCACCCGGGAGCTCGGAGGACCCTGGACTTCCTGAAAAGACGCTTCTGGTGGCCTAACATGGAGAAGGAAGTAAGGTCATTTGTCCTGTCCTGTGAGGTTTGCACCAGAACCAAGAACCCACGACAGCGTCCCCAGGGTCTCCTGCATCCTCTGACCATTCCCCGGCGTCCCTGGTCCCACGTGGCAGTCGACTTTATCACGGGTCTCCCTGAGTCACAAGGTAACACGGTCATTTTGGTCTTAGTTGACAGATTCTCCAAGGCCTGCCGCTTCATACCACTGTGCAAACTCCCCTCTGCTCTTGAAACTGCGAAACTTTTGTTTAATCATGTCTTCCGAGTCTTTGGTCTTCCACAGGACAGCGTCTCAGACCGAGGGCCCCAGTTCTCCTCCCGAGTGTGGCACGGGTTCTGCAAGGTCATCGGAGCCACTGCCAGCCTCTCCTCTGGGTTTCACCCACAGTCCAATGGTCAGACGGAGAGGCTCAACCAGGACCTGGAAACCACCCTGCGAGGCCTGGCTATGGATAACCCGACATCGTGGAGCACCTGGCTGCCATGGGCAGAGTACGCCCACAACACCCTGCAGTCATCGGCCACCAAGCTGTCGCCATTCCAGTGCCAATTCGGGTTCCAGCCACCTCTGTTCCCAGACCAGGAGGAGGACGCGGGGGTGCCCTCGGTCAACCAATATGTGAGACGGTGTCGCAAGACCTGGAGCAAGGTCAGGAAGACCCTCATACAGACCTCCAGAACCAACCAGACTCAGGCCAACCGCCATAGAAGACCTGCACACGCTTTCCGCCCTGGGCAGCGTGTTTGGCTGTCCACTAAGGACCTTCCACTGCGGGTGGAGAACCGCAAGCTTGCTCCTCGCTACATTGGCCCCTTCAAGGTGGTGCGCAGGGTGAACCCTGTCTCCTACCGGCTCCAGTTGCCCCGGACTCTGAGGATCAACCCCACTTTCCATGTTTCCCTGTTACGGCCCGTACTGACGTCTACGTATGCCCCTGCCCCTAGGAACCCCCCACCCCCCCGCATCTTCCAGGGGCAGACTGTGTTCACTGTGAATCGCCTGCTTGACTCCCGCCGGGTCCGCGGCGGGTTGCAATATCTGGTGGACTGGGAGGGCTATGGTCCTGAGGAGCGCTGCTGGGTTCCTGCTCGGGATGTCCTTGATAAAGAACTATGTCGGGACTTCCATTCGGCCCATCCGGATCGCCCTGGGAACGTCAGGAGACGCTCCTAGAGGGGGGGGTCCTGTTAGGACTAGGACTGTTTTGGCCTCTAGAGGCCGCTGTTATTTCCTTTTCATGTCGTGTTTATTTTGGCCTCTAGAGGCCGCCACTGTTCCTGTGTTTTGTGTTTGTGTTAATTGCCTAATTATCTTCACCTGTGTCCTTAATTAGTTTGTCTATTTATACCCCTGAGTTCAGTCCTCTTGTCACGGAGTCTTTGTGCTGTTATGTTTATCTCCAGTTTCCTTTGTACTGTGTTTTTTGATCTTCTTAGCTTTTGAATTTTTGCACTTTGCTTTTCTTTTGGATTATACTCTTTGGTTTTTTTTTTTGTCTTTTGTTTTGCCCTGTATATAGTGTATATAGTTTAAATAAACCTTTTGATTCTTTTTCTACTTCCGCCTCACGCCTCTGCATTTGAGTCATCCCCCTGGTGGCCTAGTGGGGGTTTGCTGGATTATCACACCAACGAACCAGGTTCGAATCCCAGCAAAACCCTAACAAAATCTTATAAAAAAAATATAAATGTTGACAAAAAATGCGACTATGTTTGTTGTTGTTGTGAACAAGCGAGTCGGCAGAGGTCCGTAACCGGGGTCCATAACTGGGGTCTGTATCGTAGGATACGGACCTGCTTGCCAGCCAATCAGAGCGCACGATTTGATGGAAACCGGACCACGAAAAAATAGATTTATGTCCCGGTTTTGAATTTCGATGTCTCGAATGTAGCATGTATGAAAAATATGAGTGGTGTATTTCCCAGTAAAACACTCGTGTCCATACAGTGGTGCTTGAAAGTTTGTGAACCCTTTAGAATTTTCTATATTTCTGCATAAATATGACCTAAAACAACATCAGATTTTCACACAAGTCCTAAAAGTAGATAAAGAGAACCCAGTTAAACAAATGAGACAAAAATATTAGACTTGGCCATTTATTTATTGAGGAAAATGATCCAATATTACATATCTGCGAGTGGCAAAAGTATGTGAACCTCTAGGATTAGCAGTTAATTTGAAGGTGAAATTAGAGTCAGGTGTTTTCAATCAATGGGATGACAATCAGGTGTGAGTGGGCACCCTGTTTTATTTAAAGAACAGGGATCTATCAAAGTCTGATCTTCACAACATGTTTGTGGAAGTGTATCATGGCACGAACAAAGGAGATTTCTGAGGACCTCAGAAAAAGCGTTGTTGATGCTCATCAGGCTGGAAAAGGTTACAAAACCATCTCTAAAGAGTTTGGACTCCACCAATCCACAGTCAGACAGATTGTGTACAAATGGAAGAAATTCAAGACCATTGTTACCCTCCCCAGGAGTGGTCGACCAACAAAGATCACTCCAAGAACAAGGCGTGTAATAGTCGGCAAGGTCACAAAGGACCCCAGGATAACTTCTAAGCAACTGAAGGCCTCTCTCACATTGGCTAATGTTAATGTTCATGAGTCCACCATCAGGAGAACACTGAACAACAATGGTGTGCATGGCAGGGCTGCAAGGAGAAAGCCACTGCTCTCCAAAAAGAACATTGCTGCTCATCTGCAGTTTGCTAAAGATCACGTGGACAAGCCAGAAGGCTATTGGAAAAATGTTTTGTGGACAGATAACACCAAAATAGAACTTCTTGGTTTAAATGAGAAGCATTATGTTTGGAGAAAGGAAAACACTGCATTCCAACATAAGAACCTTATCCCATCTGTGAAACATGGTGGTGGTAGTATCATGGTTTGGGCCTGTTTTGCTGCATCTGGGCCAGGACGGCTTGCCATCATTGATGGAACAATAAATTCTGAATTATACCAACGAATTCTAAAGGAAAATGTCAGGACATCTGTCCATGAACTGAATCTCAAGAGAAGGTGGGTCATGCAGCAAGACAACGACCCTAAGCACACAAGTCGTTCTACCAAAGAATGGTTAAAGAAGAATAAAGTTAATGTTTTGGAATGGCCAAGTCAAAGTCCTGACCTTAATCCAATCGAAATGTTGTGGAAGGACCTGAAGCGAGCAGTTCATGTGAGGAAACCCACCAACATCCCAGAGTTGAAGCTGTTCTGTACGGAGGAACGGGCTAAAATTCCTCCAAGCCGGTGTGCAGGACTGATCAACAGTTACCGTAAACGTTTAGCTGCAGTTATTGCTGCACAAGGGGGTCACACCAGATACTGAAAGCAAAGGTTCACATACTTTTGCCACTCACAGATATGTAATATTGGATCATTTTCCTCAATAAATAAATGACCAAGTATAATATTTTTGTCTCATTTGTTTAACTGGGTTCTCTTTATCTACTTTTAGGACTTGTGTGAAAATCTGATGATGTTTTAGGTCATATTTATGCAGAAATATAGAAAATTCTAAAGGGTTCACAAACTTTCAAGCACTGTATATATATATATATATATTACACACACATATGATTATATATATATATATATATATATATATATATATATATATATATATATATATATATATCCACGTTTTAATTTTCAGTGCAGTTTTCTCTGTGTGTATGGTGTGTGTATGTGTGTTTGTGTATCACCTGTCCAGGCTCAGCAACCTGCTGCGTGCTGTCTCTAGGCGCTCTGAGTATTTTTCTGACATGTTGATGAAGGCCCTGATGATGGATTCTTTGGCCTCAGGGTAAGGGCAGTGTGCGGTCAGGATCTCCTCTGGTATCTGCTCCAGAACACCAACATACTCCTCAACTGCAGCAGCATCCAGTCGCTCCTACAGCAGAACACTAACTATAAGTTCAAGGAAGCAGACAAATCTGATCAACCTAAGAAATATATGTGCTGACAGTCAAAGGTTTCTGAACCCCTGGAGTGATTTACTTATCATTTAAACTTTATTTGTGCCAAAGCTCCACAACTCAGTGCAGCTATATACCATGGAATACACAGTTGTGGTCAGAAGTTTACATACAGTGACATGAATGTCATCTTGGATATGAACGTCATGGCAATATTTGGGCTTTCAGTAATTTCTTTGAACTGTTCTTTTTCTGTGGCATAATGATTGTACAGCATACAGCTTTAATTAAAAAAAAAATAGAATTTGGTGCACAAGTTTTAATTTTCTTTTGGTTTTCTGAAATGAACACAGGGTCAAAATTATACATACAGGGTCAAAAATTTACATACACTCACTTAGATTATTAATTCAGAGATGCTGAAAATTCCAAAATGTCTCTTATCTTGCCAAGGCCGAGGTCTCTTAACTTCCTGTCAGTGATTATGGCTGACTACAGCTGGTAGCTTCTCTGTGCCTTCATAAAAAGGGTTTGTTTACAGCACTCATTGGATTGGCCAACACACAGTAAAATGGGAAAGTCCAAGGAGCTCAGTGCAGATCTGAGAAAGAGGATCACAGATGTACACAACTCCGGAATGTCTCTTGGAGCCATTTCTAAACAACTGCAAATTCCAAGATCAGTTCAAACAATTGTATCCAAGTTATTGTGAGGTGTAGTCACTTTGCCAAGCCACTTTGCTTCAAGAAAACCCAAACTGTCACCCTCAGCTGAAAGGAAATTGGTTTGGATGCTCAGGAACAACCTGGGAACCACGATGGCACCACCCTGCCATGAACTGGAAGCTGATGGATCACTGTCTACAGTTCAGATCACCATGGACTCAGAGGCTGCTATCCAATAAATAACCCCCTTGCTCCAAAATTGACACCTTCAAGCTTAAGTTTGAAGCTGACCACATGGACAAATAAAAAGCCTTCTGGAGGAAATTTGTATGGTCAGATGAGACAAAGATTGAGTTGTTTGGCCACAGTGACCACCATGTACACTGGGTGGACACTGTACCAGCTGGTGGTGGTGGTGATAGGATCATCATGCTCTGGGGTGGTTTTGCTGCCAGTGGAACTGGTTCATTGCACAAAGTGGATGGAATAATGAAGAAGGAGGACTACCTCAGAATTCTTCAGCATAAACCATTAGTAACTTGAACACGACTTGGGAGTTACAACAGGACAATGAAGCCAAACACGCATCAGAGCTGGTTGTGGAGGATAAAGCAGGCTAACATTAAGCTTAAAACAAGTCCTGACTTCAACCCTTTTGAAAATATAGGGACTGTGCTTATAAGTCAAGTCCATGCCAAGAAAAAAAAAAAATTAATTGAATTCCACCATGAGTCGTGAAATATTCAACCAGAATTCTGCCAGAAGCTTGTTCATCGTAAACAAAAATGTTTGGTCAAGGTGAATCTTGCGAAGAGACATTTTACCCAAATATTAGGTGTGCTGTATGTGTATAATTTTGACACTATGTGTATAATTTTGTCCCTGTGTTCATTTCAGAAAACCCAAAGAAAATTAAAACTTGTGCACCAAATTCTAGTGTGTTTTTTTAATTAAAGCTGTATGCTGTACAATCATTCTGCCACAGAAAAAGAACAGTTCAAAGAAATGACTGAAAGCCCAAATATTGCCATGACATTCATATCCAAGATGGCATTCATGTCACTGTATTTAAACTTCTGAACTTCTGACCACAACTGTATGTCAAGATATGTACTTCTTCGCAGTGTAATTTACACTTGGATATATTCATTTTGTGCTTTTTCTCTCAGAAAAACGCTCCAGTTTTGTTTTAATTGTCAAATAAATACAGTACTCAGAGTAAATTTTACCTGATGCCTACACTGTTAAAAAAAAAAAAAGTCAGTAAAATCAACAGTAAAATTCTGTGAAATCACGACATAAAAATTCTGTAAAGCAAAATACAGTGATTGTGTTTATTTACCTCTGTGATGTTGTATAATGTCAAACCGAAAATGATTGTGAATTTTAAAATAAAAAAATTGCAAATAATATTGTATTTTATTGTGGAAAACACACATTTTTGTATTTTGTACAGAGAAAAGTTGTATCCTTCACAACAACATAAATTATTTTTTTTTTTACATTTTAGCAGTGTAAAAATAACATTTAACGTCTGTGATTATTAAATCCTGACCAATGTCTGTGAAATTAACATTAAGATGCCGTAAAATCATGACATCAAAAATCTGTAACAAGAAAAACAATGAATCAGTGTATAATTTAAAGCAATATATTGTAAAAAAAAAAAACAGAACAATGAATAATTGTTAATTTTACACTTAGTATATGTGAAAAGGATCATATTTCCTTGTAGAATTTATATGTTACTGTATTATAAACATAGAAAATTTTTAATATTTGAACCAACGCAATACAGTTAAAATTACAATATGGCTTGTTTTAAATAACTGAAATAAACTGCAGCCTATAGCATTTTACAAATTCATATGTTGTGATTTCCGGTTAAATGCTGTAACTAGTATAACATGAAGAAGTCTAGAATCAATATAAACTTGTTGAGAACTGAGATCTATTTCGCAGCTTAGCATAGCATTTTTCAAACTGCACGTACCAATCACAGAGCAGCACTGTTTGTGAACTCTTCTGTCATTGGACACTACTTTATTGCGGGAGAAATTGGTGCGGAGCATACGGACTTGGAGTTGTGGGAGCAGAGGTAGTGAGGAGCAGTATCGCAGAGAGGAATATCGAGGAGGAGCAGAAACAATTAGCAAAACACTGCTAACATTGAGAGGCTATGTTCTGCACTGTCGCATTCATAGAAATGAACCATGTTGTGTTTTCCAGTGTGTTGGCGTTGACTGGAAGCGAACATTTTGCACGTATACCGCTATCAAAGCTCACTTTTACCGCATACACAATGTGCCCGAACCTTCTCACAGTAGAGCAGTTGTCACGGATTTGAAATGCGCCGTTTCGCTGTGTGCGTGCCAGTTTCATACTGTAAAAGAGCTCCTACACCATTTGAAAGAGCATGTAGTTGAAGGGCGAGCTGTATCATGTCCTATAATTGGTTGTAAAATGTGTTCACTAAGAAATCATCTTTCCCTGCTCATATGTCACGCAAACACAGAGCATGTTCTGTGGAAAACATAATATGTATATGGAAACAGTGTCTCAGTCATGGCACTGTATGTAAGGATGCTTCCCAAATCTCACCAGATCCATCGACTAGTGAAAACAGTGAACTCCCACAGAATTTCAGTGAGGCCTTCCTCAGGAATATTTGTTTATTCTATCAAAGATTGCAAGGGCAGCTCCTTCTCCCAGCTTCAACAATACAGACTATTGTTGAAGAGATGCAAAATCTGCATGAGTTAGGACCAGTGATGGGAATAACGGCGTTATTTTTTTTTAGTAACGAGTAATCTAACTAATTACTTTTTACATTGTTATACCGATGGTTTACTCCAGGGTACTGGAGAGGAGAATTCGGCCAATAGTCGAACCTCGGATCCAGGAGGAACAATGTGGTTTTCGTCCTGGTCACGGAACACTGGACCAGCTCTATACCCTTCATAGGGTGCTCGAGGGTTCATGGGAGTTTGCCCAACCGGTCCACATGTGCTTTGTGGATCTGGAGAAGGCATTCGACCATGTCCGTCATGGTATTCTGTGGGGGGGTGCTTCAGGAGTATGGGGTTCGGGGCTCTTTGCTAATGGCTGTCCGGTCCCTGTACGAACGGAGCAGGAGTCTGGTTCGCATTGCCGGCAGTAAGTCAGACCTGTTCCCAGTGCATGTTGGACTCCGGCAGGGCTGCCCTTTGTCACCGGTTCTGTTCATAATCTTTATGGACAGAATTTCTAGGCGCAGCCAGGGGCCGGAAGGAATCCTGTTTGGGAACCACAGGATTTCATCTCTGCTTTTTGCAGATGTTGTCCTGTTGGTGTCTTCAAACCAGGACCTTCAGCATGCACTGGGGCGGTTTGCAGTCGAGTGTGAAGCGGCTGGGATGAGAATCAGCACCTCCAAGTCCGAGGCCATGGTTCTCAACCGGAAAAGGGTGGCTTGCCCTCTCCAGGTTGGTGGAGAAGTCCTGTCTCAAGTGGAGGAGTTTAAGTATCTTGGGATCTTGTTCACGAGTGAGGGAAGGATAGAGCGTGAGATCGACAGGCGGATTGATGCGGCCTCCGCAGTGATGCGGTCGCTTTAGCGGTCCGTCGTGGTGAAGAAGGAGCTGAGCCAAAAGGCGAAGCTCTCGATTTACCGGTTGATCTATGTTCCGACTCTCACCTATGGTCATGAGCTTTGGGTAATGACCGAAAGAACAAGATCGCGGATACAAGCGGCTGAAATGAGTTTCCTTCGCAGGGTGGCTGGGCGCTCCCTTAGAGATAGGGTGAGAAGCACAGTCACTCGGGAGGAGCTCGGAGTAGAGCCGCTGCTCCTTCACATCGAGAGGAATCAGCTGAGGTGGCTCGGGCATCTCTTTCAGATGCCTCCTGGACGCCTCCCTGGGGAGGTGTTCCAGGCATGTCCCCCCAGGAGGAGGCCCCGGGGAAGACTCAGGACACGCTGGAGGGACTATGTCTCTCGGCTGACCTGGGAACGCCTCGGTGTTCTTCCCAAGGAGCTGGCCGAGGTGTCTGGGGAAAGGGAAGTTTGTGCTTCCGTGCTCAGACTGCTGCCTCCGCGACCCGGCCCCGGATAAGCGGAAGAAGACGAGACGAGATAGTTATAACGCCGTTCCCGTTACTTACAATAAAATGCTATGCGTTACTTTATTAAAGCTGTTTTCATCTGGCACGCTGCTCGTTCAGCCTTTCTTTACTCTGCTTTAGTGTGGGGCAGGGGAGATGCAAGACAACGGCATAGTAAGCCAATCAGAGTAGATTTGGACAACATACGTACAACATATGTAGGTAGGCTACGTCTACTGTACTACTGCGCACACTTTTAATCAGAAGACACAGCGATGGCGAGCGGTCAGCCCAAGACTGCGTTTTCAAATTGGAAATACAGCCATTACTGTTCATTACTTGAAATAAAAGGCAAAAATGTCTGCGTGCAATGCACATTATGTCGAGGAACAAAGCGTTTGTCCTCGTCAGTGGCCAGTAATTCAAACCTTATGAAACACATAAGTCATTATGTGTTTCATAAGGTTTGAAACACATAATGACTTGTGTCATTAAACTCAGTCATTAAACACATTTAACATTCACTTTTATTATGATTACATTAATTGAATTTGATTTTTTTGGGGGGAGTAACACAAAATGTAACGGAATAATTACTTTCCCTGGTAATTAGTTACTTTTATGACAAACTAACTCAGTTACTTTTTGGGAAAAGTAACTAGTAACTATAACTCATTACTTTTTGAAAGTAACGTGCCCAACACTGGTTAGGACAGGATTACACTTTAAGTAATCTTCGTTCACTTTTAAAAGATGACATGAGTCTAACAGATGATGACGTCACTAAAATCTGTGATTCTTTTAGAGTTCTTTTAGAGATTCAGATCAAGCGGCTGCTCCGAAGATGTGAAAGAAATGGTCCTGCTGCTGGTGGCCTATTTTGAGGAAAGGGAAGAGATGATGCTTTCTAATGTGGAGGACACCTGTCTGGCAAGGGAAGTCCAGATAGACAAGCTCCCCTTAACTCCTACCATTATTGTCTGTGGTAAGTTAACTTTTTGTTGGTCTGTTTCTTTTTATGTCTGGATGAATTCATGGTGCTTGTTTTTGTTATTGTGAACTGTATAAATCATGTGTTTGTCTGTCTGTCTGTCTGTCTCTGTGTGTGTCTGTGAATCAGTCTGTGTGTCTGTCTGTCTGTCTGTCTGTCTGTCTGTGCCCTGAAAAGTGTCAGGAGCCCAGCCATTCGTTTCACTCACATTTGAGTGTGATTCCTTCTTTTTTAGGGCGATCCTGCTTTACTTCCACACGGTTTAGAAGAAGAAGAAGAAAGAAGAAATCTTTATTTATCACATGCACACTTCAAGCACAGTGAAATTCATCCTCTGCATTTAACCCATCTGAAGCAGTGAACACACTCAGAGCAGTGGGCAGCCACACCAGAGCGCCCGGGGAGCAGTCGGGGTCAGGTACCTTGCTCAAAGGCACCTCAGCCCAAGGCTAACCTAACTGCATGTCTTTGGATTGTGGGGGAAACCGGAGCACCCGGAGGAAACCCACGCAGACACGGAGAGAACATGCAAACTCCACACAGAAAGGCCCTCGCCGGCTGCTGGGTTCAAACCCGGAACCTTCTTGCTGTGAGGCGACAGCGCTAACCACTACACCACCGTGCCGCTCAGTGTTGACAGAACCATTGTTCAAGAGAACATCCCCTCCTTTGTGTCGTCAATATGTATGATGTTTGGAAGCTACTACAGCTTCAACATCCTTTATCCATCCGAGCTGGCAGGAACCCTAGAGTTCCTGCAGAGGTGTGTTATTTTGGATTGTTCAGCCAACATTTTCTCTGTATTGAACTGTAACAACAACAAAAAAGTTTAAAAAAAATGCTTGATGTGGTATTTTATTGTTGTTGTTTTGGAAGTTACTTTATCATGAATACATTTTGTCTGTTTTTCTTCTGTTTCCCAAGGTGCTTTTTCTCCATAAATCCTGAGAAGGGGACGAAAGCAGAGAAGACCAGTACCTCCCGTCTACACGTGAACCCCAGAGTCCTCACCTTGATCCAAGACCTTTCAGATCATGAGTGGCGGGACATCTGAATCTGGACTCAAGCAAGCCATGGTTTGTGGTGATGTCCTCGTAACAGATAAAACTTTTCTATGGGTGGGTTAGTTCTTTAAACTTTAACAGTAAGCATTACAGATGAAAATCTTTGTTAGAAGTTGTGAGTTTGATTGTGTTTGTGAGTGTGCATGCAAGCCTGTGTCTGTGAGTCTTAGTGCATCTGTGAGTCAGTCTGTCGGTGTCTACGGTATGTGTGCGTCTGTGAGTCTCAGTGTGTCTGCAAGTCTGTGTATTTTATCATTCATATATTTGTCTGTTTTTCTTCTGTTTCCCAAGATACTACTTCTCCATCAACACAGAGGGCATGGAAGTGGAGAAGAGCAGCAGTTCCCGTCTACACTTGAACCCCAGAGTCCTCACCTTGATCCAAGAAGGTTGCTTATGGTTGCTTAGTTACTTAAGCTTGCATTATTATGTTACATATTAAAATATTGGTTTGAAGTTGTGACAGTCTGGTTGCACGTGTGTTTCTTTATATTCAAGGTCTTTTTATTTAACCCTTGTTTAACCAGGAAAA
Source organism: Neoarius graeffei (assembly GCF_027579695.1). NCBI lineage: Eukaryota > Metazoa > Chordata > Actinopteri > Siluriformes > Ariidae > Neoarius > Neoarius graeffei. The sequence goes on from NC_083577.1 coordinate 82,796,863, forward strand.
GTCCCGTTGAGTCACAGTGATTCTTCTTCCAGGGAGTCCTGGCCAAGTGGCAGCAAGTTAAAAGTTAAAAAAACACAAAGACAGAGGACAACACTACCAAAACACTAAAGACTAAATCAGACTACAAAGCACACAAAACAGTGGAATATGTGCTGTAACTAAACATATAACATACACTAAATACACCAAGTCAAAGGAACACAACTAAAACAAGACAAATCTCATAAACATAACAAAAACAACTGACAGTACAGCCAAGAACAGGGCAATTCCATGTAAATGTCAACCTCACCATGCAAAAATAAAGCAACATGTAATTCATCAAAACCACTCCCAAAGATATCACCTAGGCCTGTATTTTAAGGGGCGGTCACACAGCACTCCGCGTCTATATCACGTACAAAAAGATACAAAAATCTGGTGGACGTGGTCGTAAGTGCTAATTTTTGGTCAATTTTGGCTTTGCCGTGCTTTGTACGGGGTATGGCCGTCGGCGGCTGTTTCACTGCTGCAGCACTGCCTAAGCACAGCTAACCAAGTCCAGCCACGCACCCAGATGTTCCGTACCACCCTCCTCCTCCTCCTCCTCCTCCTTCTTCTCTCAGCAAGGATATGTTGAGCCTGTATCAGTTGGTTCTGTTGGTGCTGGAGCATTAAGATGAGGACATCACAGTGTTGAGGGTTCATGTTCACCCCTTGACATCTAGACTGCAAGTGCCGAGGTCTCAGAAAATTACGATATTTATACATGCCGCAAATCAAAAGTGATGCAGAAGTGATTAGACAGTGATCAATCGAATTTAGAACTTGTTTGAGACGTCGTTTAACAGGCTTAGACAGTGCTATGTACGCGGAAAAATCCATTTCTCAGTGATAAGCCGCTAAACACACGCTATATCCTGTGATACCAACGCGTAACACCCGTCCGATGACCGTGCTCTGCCCGTGATAGACCGCCAAACTTTCGCGTCTTACCACGTCTCCCCAAGTTTTAATAACGGCCGGGACACTGATTATCACGTGTTTTTCACGTGTGTTGCACGTCTTTACCACGTGTGCCGGCCGTGGTTGTCCGCGGTCTAAAGTTTTGAGCAGTCCAAAACTTTTTGCCGCGTCCGACGCCGTTCCGATTTTCCCCTGCGTCCTGTCACGTCTGTATATCGACTGTAACACGTCTTAACTTCGACATCAACACGAACAACATCGTCTGCTTCACGGGAGAGCACTTTTTGACGGGTTTTGGCCGTGATAAAGCGCTGTGTGACCGGGCCTTTACAGATGTGAATAAGTTGAACCAATTTGTCACAAGAATCGTTCCCTTCACCTTAATATGTCAGTCTTTCTTTCTTATAATGTAAAACCCAAGCTAAAATCAACTTTGATCATGTACAATTCTATATTATTGCCACAAGCCACAGAAATGTATGCTAAAATCCACAAAACAGCAAAACAACAGCCATCCTAAATATTATTTAAGAACTTTGATAGTTTTAGCTGATATTTAGAGAGTTTTTCAAAGGGTTATGGTGGTTAAATTGCTGATTTTCTAAACATATGCCATGTCTATTTCAGACGCGTCACATCCGTAACGGAATTTCGTCACATCCATAACGCTGACTTTTCCTTCTGAAACTCTGCATGAAATACAAAATATTTTAAACAAAGATTTTTTAATATTCACCTTGGACCCCTCTATCAAATGGATATCTCCATTTCGACATTAGGTTCACAATTTCACAGAGTTTGATAAAAATGTACAGTCACCCAAGAAAAGTGATACTTTTTCTGTCACATCCATAACGCATCTTTTATTGGCATTTTCTGGCATGCCCTAGATGTACTATGGGAATTGTTCTTGTTCTATCACTTCTCCAGTATGGTACAGCCTTAAAATATGCAACACCTGTTTAAATACTGGGAGACAATAAAGCATGCACTGGGTCATTTGTTGGCATTTTGAGTTCAAGTGTCACGTCCGTAACGCTGGAATTGCTCAACACTAAAGACAAGAGACTGCAAGAAGACAAGACTCACATAAATTCTAAGATAAAACACAAACTAAACAACAATAAAAGGATTTTAAAAAAAACGTAGACACATGGGCACCATATTTAAAAGCAATGGCACTGCTCTGTACAGTAAGAGCTGATTTTAAAAGATTTTTAAAAGTATTAACAGAAGGAAGTGTCTCTAGGTGTAGTGTGTTCTGAAGTTCATTCCAAACGTACATATGGTGCATAGAAGGAAAAAGAGGTCTTGCCCAGTTCAGTCCTTATAGACCCCTTCGCATGTTTGTAAACAAACCGACCGTTGCCAGGATGCGCGCGCAGCCTGGACCCAGAAACAATGGCGCTGCCCATAGACCGGCATTATGAGCTGTCAGATTATGCCAAACAATTGTCGTTACAAGATCGAGAATGCTACATAAATAAGTTAACTCTAACAAGTGGACATCGCCTACCGGATCCATATTTAATTAAAGAGTGGACAGACGATGTTAGTAAGTTCCCTGGTATACAATGGCCAGATATATACTCGTACCTGATTGACAAGACTTCAGTGTACACCCACGAAAAACTTCGTGCCTACAAGTCATTAGACGCATATGATTATGTTATGTGCGGGCATGTACAACTTGATTAACAATGGGACATTCATATTCATTTTGTTTTAATCAAATTATGCCAGTGATGTGATGGCAATGTGGCTTTAGCTACAACAGCAAATCCCAACACTAAACAGCAATTTGCAGGAGGTGATGGCATGAAAGGAATGGTAGTGTAAAGAGTGCAGCTAAGAGAAATCAGAGCTGCGTAAAAAGCGAGAGGCAGAGAGCAGAAATGAAACCGAACGGGGCGGGAGCTAGGTTAGAGCAGTCAGCGTAAGTTGGCATTTAGAGTGAGGGCACACAATTTTACCTTTCCATCCTTGCTTTAAAATTGTGATTTTCGGCATACGCAAATAATGATGGCACAAAATCTGGACTGCTTGAGTCAAGCGAGACCTCTCCTACAAACAAAATTGCACGCAAAGCTAAGTTAACATGCTAACAATATTCATTACACTGTGTAACTATGACCCAGCTAATCAGACAAACGTTACCAAAGTATTTTGCTACATCAATAAACGAAGACTAGAAAGAATAAAAAAGAGATTTAATAAATAGCCTGATCTTACTTGTGATGAAGTGGGCGCTGCAAACCCGCGCATTTTTGATAGTGCTTTCATCCCAGTCTACACGTTTGATGGCTTGTAGCCATAGACGTCGGCGATTTTTTTGGAATGGGTGAGATCCTGCTGGAATTCTGTACATTTTAACCCCATCACTGCTACGATTCTGACACCCGACAACACAACAACTAGGCATTTCTGAGTTTTTTTTGGGTCCAGGCTGCGCGCGCAATTTCTGCTTACGTATGAATGACGTTTACTGCGAAGAGGTCTATTGAGGGTGTGATTATCTCATTAGCCGCTTTATCCTGTTCTACAGGGTTGCAGGCAAGCTGGAGCCTATCCCAGCTGACTACGGGCGAAAGGCGGGGTACACCCTGGACAAGTCGCCAGGTCATCACAGGGCTGACACATAGAGACAAACAACCATTCACACTCACATTCACACCTACGGTCAATTTAGAGTCACCAGTTAACCTAACCTGCATGTCTTTGGACTGTGGGGGAAACCGGAGCACCCGGAGGAAACCCACGCGGACACGGGGAGAACATGTAAACTCCACACAGAAAGGCCCTCGCCGGCCCCGGGGCTCGAACCCAGGACCTTCTTGCTGTGAGGCGACAGCGCTAACCACTACACCACCGTGCCGCCCTAACTTTGATCATGTACAATTCTATATTATTGCCACAAGCCACAGAAACGTATGCTAAAATCCACAAAACAGCAAAACAATAGCCATCCTAAATATTATTTAAGAACTTTGATAGTTTAGCTGATATTTAGAGAGTTTTTCAAAGGGTTATGGTGGTTAAATTGCTGATTTTCTAAACATATGCCATGTCTATTTCAGACGCGTCACATCCGTAACGGAATTTCGTCACATCCATAACGCTGACTTTTCCTTCCGAAACTCTGCATGAAATACAAAATATTTTAAACAAAGATTTTTTAATATTCACCTTGGACCCCTCTATCAAATGGATATCTCCATTTCGACATTAGGTTTACGATTTCACAGAGTTTGATAAAAATGTACAGTCACCCAAGAAAAGTGATACTTTTTCTGTCACATCTATAACGCATCTTTTATTGGCGTTTTCTGGCATGCCCTAGATGTACTATGGGAATTGTTCTTGTTCTATCACTTCTCCAGTATGGTACAGCCTTAAAATATGCAACACCTGTTTAAATACTGGGAGACAATAAAGCATGCACTGGGTCATTTGTTGGCATTTTGAGTTCAAGTGTCACGTCCGTAACGCTGGAATTGCTCAACACTAAAGACAAGAGACTGCAAGAAGACAAGACTCACATAAATTCTAAGATAAAACACAAACTAAACAACAATAAAAGGATTTAAAAAAAAAACGTAGACACATGGGCACCATATTTAAAAGCAATGGCACTGCTCTGTACAGTAAGAGCTGATTTTAAAAGATTTTTAAAAGTATTAACAGAAGGAAGTGTCTCTAGGTGTAGTGTGTTCTGAAGTTCATTCCAAACGTACATATGGTGCATAGAAGGAAAAAGAGGTCTTGCCCAGTTCAGTCCTTATAGACCCCTTCGCATGTTTGTAAACAAACCGACCGTTGCCAGGATGCGCGCGCAGCCTGGACCCAGAAACAATGGCGCTGCCCATAGACCGGCATTATGAGCTGTCAGATTATGCAAAACAATTGTCGTTACAAGATCGAGAATGCTACATAAATAAGTTAACTCTAACAAGTGGACATCGCCTACCGGATCCGTATTTAATTAAAGAGTGGACGGATGATGTTAGTAAGTTCCCTGGTATACAATGGCCAGATATATACTCGTACCTTATTGACAAGACTTCAGTGTACACCCACGAAAAACTTCGTGCCTACAAGTCTTTAGACGCATATGATTATGTTATGTGCGGGCATGTACAGAACGTGTTTTACACTGAAATTGTTTTAATCAAATTATGCCAGTGATCTGATGGCAATGTGGCTTTAGCTACAACAGCAAATCCCAACACTAAACAGCAATTTGCAGGAGGTGATGGCATGAAAGGAATGATAGTGTAAAGAGTGCAGCTAAGAGAAATCAGAGCTGCGTAAAAAGCGAGAGGCAGAGAGCAGAAATGAAACTGAACGGGGCGGTAGCTAGGTTAGAGCAGTCAACGTAAGTTGGCATTTAGAGTGAGGGCACACAATTTTACCTTTCCATCCTTTCTTTAAAATTGTGATTTTCGGCATACACAAATAATGATGGCACAAAATCTGGACTGCTTGAGTCAAGCGAGACCTCTCCTACAAACAAAATTGCACGCAAAGCTAAGTTAACATGCTAACAATATTCATTACATTGTGTAACTATGACCCAGCTAATCAGACAAACGTTACCAAAGTATTTTGCTACATCAATAAACGAAGACTAGAAAGAATAAAAAAGAAAGATTTAATAAATAGCCTGATCTTACCTGTGATGAAGTGGGCGCTGCAAACCCGCGCATTTTTGATGGTGCTTTCATCCCAGTCTACACGTTTGATGGCTTGTAGCCATAGACGTCGGCGATTTTTTTGGAATGGGTGAGATCCTGCTGGAATTCTGAACATTTTAACCCCATCACTGCTACGATTCTGACACCCGAAAACACAACAACTAGGCATTTCTGAGTCTTTTTTGGGTCCAGGCTGCGCGCGAAATTTCCGCTTACGTATGAATGACGTTTACTGCGAAGGGGTCTATTGAGGGTGTGATTATCTCATTAGCCGCTTTATCCTGTTCTACAGGGTCGCAGGCAAGCTGGAGCCTATCCCAGCTGACTACGGGCGAAAGGCGGGGTACACCCTGGACAAGTCGCCAGGTCATCACAGGGCTGACACATAGACACAGACAACCATTCACACTCACATTCACACCTACGCTCAATTTAGAGTCACCAGTTAACCTAACCTGCATGTCTTTGGACTGTGGGGGAAACCGGAGCACCCGGAGGAAACCCACGCGGACACGGGGAGAACGTGTAAACTCCACACAGAAAGGCCCTCGCCGGCCCCGGGGCTCGAACCCGGACCTTCTTGCTGTGAGGCGACAGCGCTAACCACTACACCACCGTGCCGCCCAGGGTGTGATTAATAGTATCTTATTTGTAGACCTTGTACTATAAATACTAGTGTGATACGAAAGCAAATTTGAGATGTACTGTGGTAATTTACCCATCAATGCTTTCAAAGTAAAAATCAACAAGTGAAACTTTCTCCTGAGAGAGAGAGAGAGGACCATTGAACCATTTCATACAGCAAGCAGTGGTGAGTCCTCTTTGCTGTTCCTGTGATAAAACGCTTATTCCAAATGTTTTTTTTTCCCCAAGAGGAAAAGGAAAGGAAAAATGTTTTTTCTTTAGTTTAAAATTAAGAAAAACAAAACACACACAACTGTTGAAAAGTTTTTGAAAAGTACTTTGCATACCTTGTCGAAATAAAAAAACGGGGGGTTGAAATGACAAGTTGGTATTGTATTTGCTTTTTAAAAGTTGCTGCGTACCACAGGTTACAGTTCTCTTCACATTTATGGTAAAAGTCAAACATAAAAAGAAAGTGCAGTTTAAATGTAACCATCAAATATAGAAGCGTTCAATCTACCTTTTAATGTCTAGGAAAATTTTTTTTTATCTGTGTCCCAGTCACAGTTTTCTTGAGGTGGCGTAGTTCTTTTGTTTTAACATTAAAAGGATGGTTCGGGATTTTTGACCTGAATCTGTATGGCATCCCCATCAATAGTGTCGTGCAAACACACCGACTTACCCCTGACAGCATCCTGTGAGTCCAGTTCTTGTCCAGTTTTGGTCCAGACGAAAGTAGTCCGGCAAGTTTGTTGGGGTCACGAAAGTAAAACGTTTTTCGTCTCAAAACAGTACGTGTTCAAAAGAGTGATATATTTGCATCACAAAACCGTTGCCAAATAAAAAGTCAGACCTCGAAATCGCTTGGCACTATTTTCTCTCCCTCGGTATCACTGCGCGCTGCCGCCAGGTGACAGCCACGGCTGTTTCATTCATTGTTTACTAGTGATGGGAATTTCGGCTCTTTTTCGGGAGCCGACTCTTTTGGCTCTTCTTACTATAAGGAGCCGGCTCTTTCGGCTCCCAAGATTTTATTTTTGATTTAAAGGAATACGCCACCCCCAGATGAAATTGAGTCAGTCCCTGCAGTCCCTAGAGTTGGATGAGTGAGCCAAAGCGTTTTGTAGCCGACCCAGCCATTGTCCTGATCTATAAACACCCCGGTTAGCTTAGCTTAGTCGCTGTAATCCGGCGTGTCCAGCTACCATTGTTGTTGCAAAAGTGAATTAAATAACTCAAGATTTTTTATAATTATTTCTCATGACTTGTACAGTCACATCAAGTACACATCTCATCTCATCTCATTATCTCTAGCCGCTTTATCCTGTTCTACAGGGTCGCAGGCGAGCTGGAGCCTATCCCAGCTGACTACAGGCGAAAGGCGGGGTACACCCTGGACAAGTCGCCAGGTCATCACAGGGCTGACACATAGACACAGACAACCATTCACACTCACATTCACACCTACGGTCAATTTAGAGTCACCAGTTAACCTAACCTGCATGTCTTTGGACTGTGGGGGAAACCGGAGCACCCGGAGGAAACCCACGCGGACACGGGGAGAACATGCAAACTCCACACAGAAAGGCCCTCGCCGGTCACGGGGCTTGAACCCAGGACCTTCTTGCTGTGAGGCGACAGCGCTAACCACTACACCACCGTGCCGCCCTCGAGTACACATATCAATGCAAATTAACACGAAGGGATTTACTAGACCAATTTATATCTGGAACTATTTTCAGCCACAGCACAGGCAAAGCACCGCTGCAGGCACAAAGACACCGCGCAGCGCCTGAAAACGGGTGCGCAGCACCTGAAAACCCGTTTTCAGGCGCTGCGCGGTGTCTTTGCGCCTTCCTTTTCCTACCTATTCCTTTAATTGCTGCAATTAACTAGTTAATTCTGATTCTATTTCTCCTCTCAGTTATAATCTGTCCTGCTTTTGAAAAGATCCTCTCTGGGGGGACAGATGCTGCCACTACACACATCCTCCATGCCATCACGTGTGTAAGCCGTGGATAGAGTGCAGCCTTGGTCTCCCACCAGCTTAGTGGGTCTGCGTTTCGCTGTCACCTGGCGGCAGCGCGCAGTAATAAGAAGGGAGAGAAAATAGTGCCAAGCGATTTCGAGGTCTGACTTTTTATTTGACAACGGTTTTGTGATGCAAATAGATCACTCTTTTGAACACATACTGTTTTGAGACGAAAAACGTTTTACTTTCGTGACCCCAACAAACTTGCCGGACTACTTTCGTCTGGACCAAAACTGGACAAGAACTGGACTCACAGGATGCTGTCAGGGGTAAGTCAGTGTGTTTGCACGACACTATTGATGGGGATGCCATACAGATTCAGGTCAAAAATCCCGAACTATCCCTTTAAACGTTAAAAATGAAAATCTTTGTTTGACACTGTGTCAGAGTTTGTGTTGGTGTGTTTGCCTGTGAGTCTGTCTGTGAGTCTGTCTATATTTAATACTCATCTAATGAAGACATTCCTTAAAGAATTCAATGATAGCATGTAGATGTTAATTTCACTACAGAACATTGCTATTAATACTACAAAGTATATTACATGAAACACAACCTTTTAATAAAATAAGCAGAAAAATTCAGTAAAATCACTGTCTTATAATGAGCCTTTTACCGTTTAATAATGCCTTGTGTCTGATTTTTTTCAGTGAAATTGAATGGGATTAGATGTAAAATAAGCAACCACCGCATGTAAATTGTACAGGAAAAAATGGCTTTAATAAAGGCATAGTCATACTAATTTGGCTGAAAAGGGATGTGGAATTTCCCAGTTTAGCATGTAATTTTTATAATGTTATTTTGTCAAGGATAACGGTTTTCAATTGTAAAATTTACAGGTTGCTCTGTAATGTGTTTTACACTCTGCTGTATTTTTTACATTATTATTCTGGCCACCACAGCTGCCAGTTTTTTTCCGTAAAAACAACAGAATTTTTTTTTACAGTGTATCAACATACTGGCGGCACGGTGGTGTAGTGGTTAGCGCTGTCGCCTCACAGCAAGAAGATCCGGGTTCGAGCCCCGTGGTCAGCGAGGGCCTTTCTGTGCGGAGTTTGCATGTTGTCCGTGTGGGTGTGCTCCGGTTTACAAATATTTATTTTTTGCAAATTCAGTCAATAAAAACTTTATACAAAACATCCAACAAAATCATTTCCGCTTAGAATGTCAACAAACCGGCGAAATGACAGGAGCAATTTGTGAGCAAGAGTGCTCTGAGAGCACAATATCCCCCATTGGCAACTCAGCCATAACTCTGATAAAATGTGACTGAATTGAACGAAATTGCAATATGCGTATTCCTGAGATATAACAACGAATCCTGTCAGGTTTCGTGAAATTCCTCCAAAAATCGTGAGAGGAGTTAATTTCAGAAGGTGAGTATCCTTCCTGGGACAGACAGACAGACAGACATCGCCACAACATAATCCCCCTTCGGGCCTTTCAGCCAGTGGGGGATAAAAACTTTTTGCCAAATTACATGAAATTCCTCCAAAAATTGTGAGGGAAGTTGATTTCAGAAAGCAAGCACACCTTGATGAAATTGCCAAAGTACAAGTTTGTTAATAATCAAGGGCATAACTCTGGGAAAATTTGCCCAAATTAAACGAAATTTCAATATGCGTATAACTGTCATATAACAAAGCTTTCTGCCAAGTTTGGTGAAATTCCTCCATAAATTGTGAGAGGAGTTGATTTCGGAAGAACGTACACCCTCGTGAAATTGTCAAAGTACAAATTATTTAATCAAGGGTCAAAACTCTGGTAAAAATTTCACAAACTAAATTAAATCGTAATATGCGTATTACCGTCAAATAACAAGGCCTTTTGCCAAGCTTCAAGAAATTCGTCCAAAAATTGTGAGAGAAGTTGATGTCAGAAGGCGAGCGCACCTTCATGAAATTGTCAAAGTATAATTTTGTTAATCAAGGACTGGAACTCTGGTAAAATGTGACCGAATTGAACAAAATTACAATATGCAAATTAATGACGTATACCAAAGAATCCTGCCAAGTTTCATGAAATTCCTCCAAAAATTGTGAGAGGAGTTGATGTCAGAAGGCAAGCACACCTTCATGAAATTGGGAAAGTACAAGGTTGTTAATCAAGGGCCGTAACTCTGGTAAAATACAACCGAATTGAACAAAATAACAATATGCCTATTACTGACATATAACAATGCCTTTTGCCAAGTTTGGTGAAATTCCTCCAAAAATTGTGAGAGGAGTTGATTTCAGAAAGTGAGCACCCTTCCCGGGACGGACGGACGGACGGAAATCGCCACGACATAATCCCCCTTCAGGCCTTTCGGCCAGTGGAGAATAAAAATGCGATAATAATAATTCTTGAAAACTAAAATGAAAAAAAAGATATGTTCTTACCATCAAAAACTTACCATATTTTGTTTCTTTTTTTGTATTTTTTTGGGGTTTTATTTTCAAGTAGAGTTTTTATTTCGTCCTCGATTGGTTCAGCAACGCACTCTGTCATTTTGTTTTTCTCTACTCACGGTATACGAGCTGATAGCTGAGTAGTAGTGTAGCCAATCAGAGTGCGTGATTGCTCATATCCAGTGAATGTGGACCGAAAAAAATAATTTATCCCACAGAGCTGCTGAATTCTTACGGTAAATCTGATTGGTCAGAAGGTGCTGTTTAATTTTCCATCACAGCAGCTTGTCCTAATCCGTTTTAATGTCTATAGTAAGAGCTAAGTCACAGGGACGTGTATAATTTATGCATAACTTAAGCTTAATTGTGAAAGGATTAAAATGTGTTGATATTTAATAAAGAAAAGTGTGTAATTGTTGATATGGGGAAACATAAATAAAATATGGAGGTTTTGATCCAAAGCGTCAGCACTTTGTAACAGTCAGCAGTTTCCACCGCAGTAAAGTCTTCAGGATGGAGGAAAATGCAGTTTCTTTGTTAACCAGCTGCATTTTCCTTGCCGTTTTGAATTAAAGAACATGAGGGAGCAGCTGTTTATACTCTAACTACAAAGTATTATAACATCTGTAAACGATTGTTTCATACAGTAGATAATCCATAAGTTTAAAGGACATGGGACATGGATTTTTTTCTGGGTATAATTATGTATAAAGGACATAAGAAATGCCATCTAAATCACTGCAGGGCGTCAAAAATGTGAAAATCACCACATTATTCAACTTTTTTATACATCAGCCTAAAACAATGATTCGTTAATTAGCTAAGCGGTCACGTGACCCATGACGTCCCAAAAACTTTTCAAGGAGTCAGCGCTTGGGAATCTAATGTAAACAGGTTACCGAAATGGACACCATCGACAGTGACATTCCCGATGTTTCACAGAGATGTGAAGTTAGACCCTATCAATTCGAACCGATAGCTGGAAATTCACATGAACATGGATCTTGTCTTTACTCTGACGGGTCAGATGATTCTGAGAGTGAGAGTTCATTCAATCCCCATGAAACTGAAAGCGGTCGACTCGATAACACTTCCTGGTAAGTTAAAAACAATTCTGCTCAAAGGCTAATGATCTGTTGAAAGAAGTATTATTTTTGTATCATACATTGAAAGTTCATCATAGATCTAGCTAAAGTCCGTTGCAAGCTAGTTTTTTTTTTTGCTGATATTTTTCGAGATTGATTGAGATACAATGCTTCCAGAGTCCGAGATGAAAACATTCAAAATGGCGAAACGAGTCAGAATTATGATAATCAATAATTGATACACCCAAAATTATAATACTAATCCTTACCGCATGAGGCCCATGGTAAAACCACACTTCCAGGAGGGGCTGCCGTCTGCCTCCCAAGCCGGCTGAGAGCGCTCCTCGTCGGGCACGGCCAGGCGGGCGAATGCCCTGGTCCGTCCACCCTGTCTAAAAAATAATGGTACAACTCCGAGTGAAGGTATCAATGCGCTGTCGAAGCGCGCAGAAGGTGTTAGTACGCCTGTCATTATAGTGCGGACTTTCCATAGCATAGAAAATCGCCACGTTTCAATTTGTGTAACTGAACTTTGTTTCATGTCACTGGTCATATAAACCTATGTAAACAGGAAAAACGTGGAAGAGTTTGGTCGCATCTAACTACAGCCCCCAAAAATACCATTGGCCATGCTGAGCCTAGCTACATTGCTAACAGGAGTAATAGCGCATCTGATTGACTGGGAGGTCGCAATACACCATGATGTTCAATGTAACGAAACAATTTTCTTGTCATCCAAGACACAAAAACTATTTTGTCGCATTCGTCATCATCACGATTCACACTTCTCCATATTCATCTACCCGCTTGTGCTGTACCCGAAAGTTTTTGTGACGTATGATCACGTGACAGCGGCTCTTCCAGTTGTAAAATATGCATATCGGAGCTCAAGCAGAAATGCCATATAATCATCACGAATATAACGATTTTGCTGAATTTAATAGATAATTTTGTATTTGTTGATGCAATTATTTCATATTTTTAATGGAAAGAAACTGATATAGCGTGCATTTATGTTTCATGTCCCATGTCCTTTAAAATATCACTATAAATGGATAAAAAGTATGATGCACTTTCACCAATAAAAAAGATGAACTGTGAGCTACTGCTCACTTACGTATCCCCCGCTCTCGCTTATATCAGAACGCAAGCGATCGAAGGAATAGGACACTTATTATGAATGATGACTTCAACAAATAATGAACCCTGAAACAAGTAAGTAAAGAGCCGTGTCTCTCCCCAGGGGTTTCAAACAGCATCCTGGTAAACTGTCGTTCTGAAATAGCATTTTGCTTCTTGAAACAGCATCAAAATCCACCTTATATGTTTCGTAAATACATTCAGTCGGTAAACAGGAAGTCGATGTGCGACAGACCTGAAAACAGTAAACACGGTATAGAACCCCAAGCTGAAGCTCAGTACCAAATATCAAGCAGTTGTGATTTGTAGTTGCTGAGAAAAGTGTGCCGAAAATGTTGTAAATCCACGCTATATGTTTCGTAAATACATTCAGTCGGTAAACAGGAAGTCGATGTGCGACAGACCTGAAAACGGTATACACGGTATAGAACCCCAAGCTGAAGCTCAGTACCAAATATCAAGCAGTTGTGATTTGTAGTTGCTGAGAAAAGTGTGCCGAAAATTTTGTAAATCCATGCTATATGTTTCGTAAATACATTCAGTCGGCAAACAGGAAGTCGATGTGCGACAGACCTGAAAATAGTATACACGGTATAGAACCCCGAGCTGAAGCTCGGTACCAAGTACCAAGTGGCTATGATTTGTGGTTGCTGAGAAAAAGAGTGTTTTGGATGGATGGAAATACAGAGATACGGATGGACGGACAGAGGTAAACCAGTTTTATCCCCCTCCTTTGGAGCAGGGGTATAAAAAAATCTACTTGGTACCAAATTAAAGTGGTATAAGAGGAATAAAACAGTTCAGGATGTGCTGTTAGAGTAAAATAATTAAGTAGTAAAGTGGTACCGGATTACGCCATCCCTTCACTGATCATTTTTCACAACATTATACTTTACTCCCGAGATAGTAAACTAGCACACGACCGTATAACCATTATCACAACACAGGCCAGCTGTTCACAACAGTCTTTAAATCATTGCACATTATAGGCTGTAATGCCTAGTGACGAGCGCAGGATCATTTTCTTTCCCTCAACACCATGGTACCAAAATAAACGCTATTTAAAATAGCATTAGCATCAGGCTGCTAAAATATGCAGCGCTGTACAGTGCCAGAGTGATGAGTACCTCCAGTCCAGCAGGGCTTAGCTCCTTCTCGAGAGTGACACACTCATCCTGCAGTCTGTCCATCACAACCTGCTGCTGTTCCCTCACAGATACCACCTGGGGAGAGAGACAGACAAAGTGGGAGGTAAGGATACACAGAGGAAGGAGGTAGATAAGGATAAGGACAAGGATGTCTGTGAGCAAGGGCGGCACGGTGGTGTAGTGGTTAGCGCTGTCGCCTCACAGCGAGAAGGTCCTGGGTTCGAGCCCCGGGTCCGGCGAGGGCCTTTCTGTGTGGAGTTTGCATGTTCTCCCCGTGTCCGCGTGGGTTTCCTCCGGGTGCTCCGGTTTCCCCCACAGTCCAAAGACATGCAGGTTAGGTTAACTGGTGACTCTAAATTGACCGTAGGTGTGAATGTGAGTGTGAATGGTTGTCTGTGTCTATGTGTCAGCCCTGTGATGACCTGGCGACTTGTCCAGGGTGTACCCCGCCTTTCGCCCGTAGTCAGCTGGGATAGGCTCCAGCTTGCCTGCGACCCTGTAGAAGGATGAAGCGGCTAGAGATGAATGAGATGTCTGTGAGCAAATGCACAGACAGAGCTCACAAGATTGTGCAAAAAAAAAAAAACCTCTTCAGTTCTATTTCTGAACGTGCCGAAGGCATCGTTTACATGATCTTACAACCCCGATTCCAAAAAAGTTGGGACAAAGTACAAATTGTAAATAAAAACGGAATGCAATGATGTGGAAGTTTCAAAATTCCATATTTTATTCAGAATAGAACATAGATGACATATCAAATGTTTAAACTGAGAAAATGTATCATGTAAAGAGAAAAATTAGGTGATTTTAAATTTCATGACAACAACACATCTCAAAAAAGTTGGGACAAGGCCATGTTTCCCACTGTGAGACATCCCCTTTTCTCTTTACAACAGTCTGTAAACGTCTGGGGACTGAGGAGACAAGTTGCTCAAGTTTAGGGATAGGAATGTTAACCCATTCTTGTCTAATGTAGGATTCTAGTTGCTCAACTGTCTTAGTTATTTTTGTCGTATCTTCCGTTTTATGATGCGCCAAATGTTTTCTATGGGTGAAAGATCTGGACTGCAGGCTGGCCAGTTCAGTACCCGGACCCTTCTTCTACGCAGCCATGATGCTGTAATTGATGCAGTATGTGGTTTGGCATTGTCATGTTGGAAAACGCAAGGTCTTCCCTGAAAGAGACGGCATCTGGATGGGAGCATATGTTGCTCTAGAACCTGGATATACCTTTCAGCATTGATGGTGTCTTTCCATAATAAGCTGCCCATGCCACACGCACTAATGCAACCCCATACCATCAGAGATGCAGGCTTCTGAGCTGAGCGCTGATAACAACCTGGGTCGTCCTTCTCCTCTTTAGTCCGAATGACACAGCGTCCCTGATTTCCATAAAGAACTTCACATTTTGATTCGTCTGACCACAGAACAGTTTTCCACTTTGCCACAGTCCATTTTAAATGAGCCTTGGCCCAGAGAAGACGTCTGCACTTCTGGATCATGTTTAGATGCGGCTTCTTCTTTGAACTATAGAGTTTTAGCTGGCAACGGCGGATGGCACGGTGAATTGTGTTCACAGATAATGTTCTCTGGAAATATTCCTGAGCCCATTTTGTGATTTCCAATACAGAAGCATGCCTGTATGTGATGCAGTGCCGTCTAAGGCAGCCTTTCTCAACCAGGGTGTCGCAGCACCCTGGGGTGCCGTCTGGCTTCGTTAGGGGTGCCGTCAAAAAATTATATATTCTAACACTGAAATAAATAAAATGAATTAAAATTCCAAAAAACGATAGTTACACTAATGCAGGTCATCGCCGCCTCATCCATCATCAAAATTTGTCTCACGGCCCCCTTTCCCATGTCACAACGTCACTGCCGGGGTCAGCATATGGTCAGCGTGACTACGTATATTTTATATGGGGGTGCCTTGAGAATTTGCATACTTCTGAAAGGTGCCGTGACTGAAAAAAGGTTGAGAAACGCTGGTCTAAGGGCCCGAAGATCACGGGCACCCAGTATGGTTTTCCGGCCTTGACCCTTACGCACAGAGATTCTTCCAGATTCTCTGAATCTTTTGATGATATTATGCACTGTAGATGATGATATGTTCAAACTCTTTGCAATTTGACACTGTCGAACTCCTTTCTGATATTGCTCCACTATTTGTCGGCGCAGAATTAGGGGGATTGGTGATCCTCTTCCCATCTTTACTTCTGAGAGCTGCTGCCACTCCAAGATGCTCTTTTTATACCCAGTCATGTTAATGACCTATTGCCAATTGACCTAATGAGTTGCAATTTGGTCCTCCAGCTGTTCCTTTTTTGTACCTTTAACTTTTCCAGCCTCTTATTGCCCCTGTCCCAACTTTTCTGAGATGTGTTGCTGTCATGAAATTTCAAATGAGCCAATATTTGGCATGAAATTTCAAAATGTCACTTTTGACATTTGATATGTTGTCTATGTTCTACTGTGAATACAATATCAGTTTTTGAGATTTGTAAATTATTGCATTCCGTTTTTATTTACAATTTGTACTTTGTCCCAGCTTTTTTGGAATCGGGGTTGTAAATATAGGTACCAGGAGATAATGAAACGATTGTAATAATTTACTAACAGTCCCTGACTCATAAGTGTAAATCTACAGGAATTCGACAAACATATTTAGCTTTTAATAGCTTCACACCTGGAGCTTCAACCGACACTCACCGGCGACTTTATTCGGAACACCCATACATCCACCTGCTGTTTGATGCGGTTCTCTAATCAGCCGATCCCTTGACTGCAGCACGATGCATCAAATCATACAGATACACATCAAGAGCTTCAGTTAATGTTCACAATGTTCAAACATCAGAATGGGAAAAATTCTGATCTCAAAGTGTGATTTTCTTTCACTGTGCTATGGGTGTTGGTTTGAGCCAGATGGACTGGTTTGAGTATTTCAGAAACTGCTGATCTCCTGGGGTTTTCACACACAACAGTCTCTAGAGTTTACACAGAATGGTGCGAAAAACAGAAAACACTGAGTGAGCGACAGTTCTGTGGGTGGAAACAAATGCCTTGTTGATCAGAGAGGTCAGAGGAAAGTGGCCAGATTGGTTCGAACTTTTTTGCCAGGAAGGATACAGTAACTCATAGCAACTCTTTACAACCATGGTGAGCAGAAAAGCATCTCAGCATGCAACAGCAGAAGAACACATTGGGTTCCACTCCTGCAGCCAACAACAGGAATCTTCAGGAGATCAGCAGTTTCTGAAATACTCAAACTGGTCCATCTGGCTCAAACCAACATCCGCACTTCAATCAAAGTCACAGAGGTCATACTTTTCCCCATTCTGAGGTCTACCGGAAACACACACACACACACACACACACACACACACACACACACACACACACACACACACACAGAGACCAGTATACTGTTTGACTCTCATCACCCACTGGAACACAATTGGGGGTCATTAGGACCTTACATCACAGGGCTCAGAACATTCCTACAACTGTAGAGGGAAAAGAGAAGGAGCAAAAACACATGAAGGAAGCAGTTCCAAAGTGTGGGTATCCCAACTGGACTTTCGTCAAGACCAGAAAAAAAGACATAACGGACAAGGAAGAAAACAGCAACAAATGCAAGAACATTGTCATTCCCTACATTTCTGGACTATGAGTAACGCAGGAGGATCTTCTACAAAAACAACATCCCTGTACACTTCAGACCCAGCAACACTTCAAGGCAGAAACTGGTCCACCCTAAGGACAGAATACCCAGACACAAACAGGACAACGCAGTGTACGCAATTCAATGCAGTAAGGAATGCACAGACCTGTACATTGGGGAAACGAAACAACTGCTTCACAGGCGCATGGCTCAACACAGGAGAGCCAGTTCCTCAGGCCAGACTGCAGAGTCCTAGCTTCATCTCAAAAACAAAAGACACTCGTTTCAGGACTGCAATGTACACATTCTAACCAGAGAAGACAGGACAAAAGAGGAGTAAAAGAGTTTGAAAGAGGAGTAAAAGAAGCCATCTTCATCAACCTGGAACGACCATTACTGAACAGACGAGGTGGTCTGAGACACCACTTATCAGCCACCTACAATGCAGTCCTTAGCACACTTCCCAGAAAACTGAATACACATCCACACCAAGACTCAGCTGACTTCAAAGACCCACATGATGGCAGAGAAATCCAACGACCCACAGATCACCCTCACGACCCTCTGGGCTACTAAGGCCCTGTCCACACGGCAACGGATTCAGGTGAATCTGATAAAATTGTTTATCGTTTCAGCCTGGCGTCCACACGGCACCGGCGTTTTGGGTGCCCCAAAACGAAATCTTTTGAGAACGGGTTCCAGAGTGGAAAAATCTGGCAACGGCGCCGTTGCGAAGTCGTCTGGATGAGTAGAACGGATTTGTTTACGATGATGTCACAACCACATGACAATCCCGCCAGCAAAAATAGGGGAAAAAAAGGTGCGATCTCACCTCTTCAGATGTTGGTTTAAGTCCGACAATACATTCCTCAAAAAGGGCATAGAAGAACAAAGTAATCCATCAACGTGTAGCATTCAATTTATTCCGGACCATTAAAGAATTCTGGAGGATCTCAGAATGTTGGCGTACCAGCTTCCATCTACCCCCGTTCATTCCTCTCTCTCTCCATCTACCCCCGTTCATTCCTCTTTCCGCGTCTCCATTCAAAAAACGAGCACGTGATTTAAAGGGACTATAGCCATAGGACAGGGAGTGAGAAGGTGTGCACGTGACAGTGACAGGGAAGAACCTAGGCTCATGCTCGCCCTGAATTTCTCTTAAAGTGAAGGCAGAAGAACGTTCAGCGCCTGGCCAGGCTTTCTATGTATTAATTTACATAGACGTTTTAATATGAAATATAAATAAGTGTCTTAGACAATAGATACTATTTTACGCTACTGATTAATAATCAAAACTTTATGTGGCTAATGCTACAGAAGAAGGGGTTTATGCGTCTACTTCTATTGTTCTGGTGTCTCCGATGGGACCGTCTTACAGCGCACGTAGAGGTGTGGCATGTGTATTGCATCGTTTTCAGCAAGCGTTGCATTGCCATATGTACCTGATATTTTACTGATCCGTTGCCCATGTGGACGCGATATTTAAAAAAAAAAATCTCGTTGCCGTTGTCGTATGGATGTAGCCTAACACCGTTCACACCTGGCCTCCAGTGACCCTAACACCTACAGGATGACTGAGAGCATCGATGACCCATGTGACCCCAACGACTCTCCTTAGGGTTGCTTCTGGTCCACTAGAGGATAAATACCTGGAACTCCCACTAGTCAGGCAGAACCGAAGAAGCCTTTCGGATGAGAGGTGAAATGTCTTCAAGGATTTCAAGCAAGCCCGGTTGCCTTCTTTAGCACCTCCGGTTTATGATGACCTGGATGACTGAGAACCTTCACAGACAACAGATATCACATCCCCCCCCCCCCATTCTGATGTTGACTCCTTTTAACATAAAGCTCTTGATTTTCTCTTGAATCACTGCATGAGTTTATGCATTGTGCTGCTGCCACATGATTGGCTGATTAGATATCTGCATGAATGTGCAGGTGTATATGTGCTCCTAATAAAGTGGATGATGAGTGTGTATCAATAATAAGCACGATAAATTATTCCACATTAACAAAGGACAGCAAAAGAAAATATCAAGTCATATAAATTGATCAAATGTGTCTACAATAATTTTCTCTTCCATTATTTGTACCTTGGGTTTGTTTCATTGCTTGAGTTTAAAGCAGTTTAATGGTGTTTCATTTTGCAAGAATCAGGAGCTGTGTCTGAAATTGCACACACAATACTATTATCGACCATGTTCCTAACTGTGTAACCGTGGGGGTGATTTTTGGGTGTGAACCCGGCCTTGAAATACAGTGGATATAAAGTCTACACACCCCGTTAAAATGATCGGTTTTTCTGATGTAAAAAAATGAGACCACGATAAATTATTTCAAAAATTTTTCCCACCTTTAATGTGACCTATAACCTGTACAGTTCAATTGAAAAACAAACAAATCTGTTTGGGGGAAAAACATAAAAAATAAAAAACGTACAATAAGCTGGTTGCATAAGTGTGCACACCCTTAAACTGATACTTTTTTGAAGCACCTTTTGAGTTAATTACAGCATTCAGTCTTTTTGGGGTCGGAGTCTATCAGCCTGCCACATCTAGACTTGGCAATATTTGCCCACTCTTCCTTGCATAAGTGCTCCAAATCTGTTAGACTACGAGGGCATCTCTTGTGCACAGCCCTCTTCAGGTCACCCCACAGATTTTCAATTGGTTTTAGGTCTGGGCTCTGGCTGGGCCGTTCCAAAACTTTTTTGGGGTCATTGTCATGCTGAAAGATGAAATTCCTCTTCATCTTCAGCTTTCTAGCAGACACCTGAAGGTTTTGGGCCAAAATTGACTGGTATTTAGAACTGTTCATAATTCCCTCCACCTTGACTAAAGCCCCTGTTCCAGCTGAAGAAAAACAACCCAAAAACATGATGCTGCCACCACCATGCTTCACCGTGGGTATGGGGTTCTTTTGGTGATGTGCAGTGTTGTTTTTGCGCCAAACATACCTTTTGGAATTGTGGCCAAAAAGTTCAACCTTGGTTTCATCAGACCATAACACATTTTCCCACATGCTTTTGGAAGAGTTCATGTATTTTTTTTGCAAAATTTAGCCAGGCCTGGATGTTTTTCTTTGACCCTAGTTCATAGTCCAGACATATGGAGAATACAGGAGATTGTTGTCACATGTAGTACACAACCAGTACTTGCCAGAAATTCCTGCAGCTCCTTCAGTGTTGCTGTAGGCCTCTCGGCAGCCTCCCTGACCAGTTTTCATCTCGTCTTTTCATCAATTTTGGAGGGACGTCCAGTTCTCGGTAATGTCACTGTTGTCCCATATTTTCTCCACTTCTTGATGACGGTCTTCACTTTGCTCCATGGTATATCTAATGCCGTGGAAATGTTTTTGTAGGCTTCTCCTGACTGATACCTTTCAGCAATGAGATCCCTTTGACGCTTTGTAAGCTCTCCGTGAACACTGGCTTTTGCTGGAGGATGCAACTGAGTAAATGTCTGAACTTTATTTGGGGTTAATCAGAGTCAGTTTATAATTGATGGCAGGTGTGAACCCAAAAAGACTGAATGCTGTAATTAAATCAAAAGGTGCTTCAACAAAGTATTAGTTTAAGGGTGTGCACACTTATGCAACCAGCTTACTGTACGTTTTTATTATCTTCCCCCCCCCCAACAGATTTGTTTGTTTTTCAAATGAATTATACAGGTTATAGGTCACATTAAAGGTGGGGAAAGTTCTGAAATTATTTATCGTGGTCTCATTTTTTTTTAGATCAGAAAAACCGATCATTTTAATGGGGTATGTAGACTTTTTATATCCACTGTATTTTCCAGTTCAAGATGCTTATGCTGCATTTGACTTAACTCAGAATTCGTAATCACATCTTTTTCAACCTCTGGACATTCAAGATACAAAATGGGAAAAACATGGCCGCTTTCATGTTCTCCTTTTCATAGCAACAATTTAGACAGCTAATGTTGGTGATATGAGTGATGTATACTTTCCTTCTCAAAACAGTGAACCGTATAGTCAGTGTTATAGATTTAACAAGCGTATATGTCTGTATGCTAATTGATCTAAAACAAATAATTGTATACAGGATAACTCATTTAAAAGTTAGACTAGAAAAGCACTCGGAGAGTGCAGACCTCCGCCAAGAATCCTTTAAAATATTCCCGGATCCAGACGGTGATCCGGATCACCGCCAAAATTTAATGGATTGTTACTTGTGCCCAGTCACACCTCTGGAAAAAATTTCAGAGCAATCTGTTCATAACTTTTTCTATAATGTTGCTAACAAACAAACAAACAAACGAACCAACGCTACCGAAAACATAGCCTCCTTGGCGGAGGTAAAAAAGTGCTACTTTGTTAACTGCTGATGCTATGAGTAGCAATAAGGCCATTTTTTAAAGTAGTTGTCATAGTGTTGTGTAATGTATTAAACAGTGTGAAGATCTGAATTGAAAACTTGTTTAATTTTGTAAATATGTCTTTCTCATCTCATCTCATTATCTCTAGCCGCTTTATCCTGTTCTACAGGGTCGCAGGCAAGCTGGAGCCTATCCCAGCTGACTACGGGCGAAAGGCGGGGTACACCCTGGACAAGTCGCCAGGTCATCACAGGGCTGACACATAGACACAGACAACCATTCACACTCACATTCACACCTACGCTCAATTTAGAGTCACCAGTTAACCTAACCTGCATGTCTTTGGACTGTGGGGGAAACCGGAGCACCCGGAGGAAACCCACACGGACACGGGGAGAACATGCAAACTCCGTACAGAAAGGCCCTCGCCAGCCACGGGGCTTGAACCCGGACCTTCTTGCTGTGAGGCGACAGCGCTAGCCACTACACCACCGTGCCACCCCTAAATATGTCTTTTTAAAAAAAAAAAAAAGTTATGAACATTTGAAAATCCAGTGTTTTATAACATTTCCATTTCGGTCCGTTGCCCTGGTCACAAACCAGCAATCATTTTCCATTGGTTTAATTTTCCATTCATGAGAAGAAAAAAAAACTCAATCAGAAACTAATAGACCAAAAAGCCAAAAATAAAGAGATTTTGAATTTTGAGTATCAAGGTAAGAATTACAGATAAAGCCTTCTTCTTCTTCTTCTTCTTCTTGATCACAATTATGCACCTCGAAGGCTTAAAAGTAATACATCACTGAAACTGGTCCATCCTTCGTGTTTAAACATAAAAGCCATAATTTAGCTTTAAATTGTTCACTTTAAATTGTGGACACCGAGCATGACTAATGACCGTGGTGCTCGAATGCGCTGTGTATAAGAGGCTCAAACTTTTGTTAATTCTCTTCAAATCAGTATCACTGATATTTAAACACCTTCTCATTTTTTCTCCATGAAAAACTTAGGAAAAATCATTGATTTTTTTTTTTTGAGAAGGATGCAAAATTTTCCTCAGTGATCCGATCTTTCACGGGCACTAGACAGCAAAGCATTCAGCCGATTTTATTGGGGGGGGAAAAAAATCAAGTCAACATAAGAGATTCGACCATGAGGTGGGAATTGTGAGTTTCAAGTGAGCGAGCTGGAAACAACAGCAACAATAACACACACGGACCAGTGACGAATATCACTAAAAAACCCAAGATGGCGGCACCCGTGAATTTGGTGTAATGCATTACACAACGTTGAAAAATGCTTAAAGTAAAAGCTCATCAAAACACCGCACAAAATGAGCAATATATTCCATAAATATGCTATTTATTCTTGAATCAACACTAGTTTTACATAGATTAAACGCTTTTAAATGTCTTTAAAGGCCAAACAAAAGCATGCTGTTCTCCCATACAAACATACTGTATGGGAGGTTCATCAATGCAGCAGCACGCTGTCAAACCTTCTATGAGCAGCCATGTTGATTTGACATTATGTGCTGAACTCGAGGACGAGCGAGAAAACTCAGTAAGAATTCCAAGTTGAAACTAAAGTTGTTTTCTTGGTTTTTCCCAGGCTTGTAGTACTTGAGTCTGACTCGAGCCCTAATTTTAAGGACTTGTGACTCAACTTGGACTTGAGCACCGATGACTCAGACTTGTGCATTAACTGCATTCGGACTCATAAATTGGAGACGAGGACTCGAATTTTTTTCTTTACTTTTTGTAACATGCCATAATAATTTGGTAGAAGATATTTATATCTACATTAATTTTTGTACTAATTTTGTGCAAGAGTGTCACACCTGTACGTCTTGACGCGTGCATCAGACAGACTCTCAGGTGCGCTCCGGACAGCGCGTGCGCCAAGTGGACTCTATCTCTCTCTTCCGCATGTGCACTGTAAACGGCTCGCTCCTACACAGGATTAAGGCGCAATCAGTGCGCCGCTGTAAAAACTGTGAAAACAGACTTACTTTGCGAAGTATTGAGTTGCGTTGCTGATACATTACCGAGCCTTATTTCCTTGTTTGGTTTCCTGATCCCTGATTTCCTGTTTCTCGTCTTTGATTCTGCCGAGTCTACGATAGCCTGTTTGTATCTCGCTTGACCTATCACCTGTTTCACCGTTTTACGATTTTGCCTGCCGTTCTGGATTGTTTACCGTCTTCACTTGTATTAATAAACACACCTTCTGCACTTGCATCCGTCTCCCAACCATCTCTGACAGAATACGCCACACTCCCTGACAAAGAGAACCACATTCACCTGTTCATACGTCATGTTCAGGAACAAACTAATGTTAATGGCGCTAAAACAAACGCCATCAAATGGTGCGGTTGGAGTCTTGTTCTCGGACTCGACTCGGATCAAAAGTGGACTCGACTCGAAAATTTTTGAATAACTTGGACTTGACTCAGACTTGAACATTGGGGACGCAAGACTGGACTCAGACTCGAGGTTTTGAATAGAATAGAATAGTATAGAATAGAATGCCTTTATTGTCACTATACACATGTACAATGAGATTAAAGCATCTCCAATAACAGTGCAAACAGCATGGAGAGAGAGAGAGAGAGAGAGAGAGAGAGAGAGAGAGAGAGGAAGGGGGGGGTGTCAGGGGGTAAGGTGCACAGTCCTGAGGTGTATGTGTTGTGTTACACATTATGGAGTGAGGTATTGCACATATAAATTATTGCACAGAAAGAGGCACATTATAAATTATTGCACGAGAGATTCAAATTATAAAATAAAATATTACACATTTATGAAGTATTGCAAGGTAAGGTAGGTGCACAGACTTGAGGTGTGTGTAAGGTGCACAGTCCTGTGTTGTGTGTAAGGTGCACAGTCCTGAGGTGAGGTGAATGTGTTGTGTTTCACATTATGGAGTGAGGTATTGCACATTATAAAAGTATTGCACAGAGAGAGTCCCTTATAAAGTACTGCACATTATAAATTATTGCACGAGGAGAGTCACATAGTAAAATAAATAGACTATAAAGTCAGAGCATATCCAAGTTCAGGGCGGTTATGGCTTTTGGAAAGAAGCTGTTTTTGAATCGGTTTGTCTTTGTCCTGATGCACCTGTAGTGCCTCCCTGAAGGCAACAGGTCGAACAGATCAAAGCCAGGGTGGGAGCTGTCCTTGATAATGTTCTTAGCTCTGCTAAGGCAGCGGGAGGTGTAAATGTCCATCAGGGAGGGGAGAGGGCAGCCAATGATCTTCTATGCTGCCTTAACTACCCTCTGGAGCCTCTCCCTGTCTACAGCAGTGCAGCTGCCATACCGTACTGTAATACAGTACGTCAGCAGGCTCTCGATGAATGAGCGGTAGAAGGTCAGCAGCAGGTTGGAGTTTAGGTTGTACTTCCTGAGGACTCTCAGGAAGTGTAGCCACTGCTGAGCCTTCTTAATGACTGCCGTGATGTTTACTGACCAGGAAATGTCGGCAGAGATGAGGACGCCGAGAAACCGGAAGGTGTGGACCCTCTCCACATACACATTGTTGATGTAAAGGGGGGTGTTTCTTGGTGTTCAGAACGAGGTTATTTTCTGAACACCAGGCTGCCAACTTCAGGACCTCCTCTCTGTAGGCTGCCTCGTCTCCCTTTGAGATAAGTCCGACCACTGTAGTGTCGTCAGCAAACTTGACGACGAGGTTGTTGTTGTGGGTCAAACTACAGTCGTGGGTGTAGAGGCAATACAGGAGGGGGCTCAGCACACAGCCCTGTGGAGAGCCGGTGCTCAACGTGCAGGTGGAGGAGAAGTGAGGGCCAAGTCTCACAGTCTGGGGCCGGTTAGTAAGAAAGTCCTTTAACCAGGCACATGTGAGAGGGGGGAGGCCGAGAGTGTCCAGTTTTCTAATAAGGATGTCCGGGATTATTGTATTAAAAGCTGAACTGTAATCCACAAAGAGTATGCGGATGTAGCTCTGCTGCTGCTCCAGGTGATTTAGCGCAGAGTGGAGAGCTACGGCGATGGCGTCCTCTGTGGATCTGTTTGTGCAATATGCAAACTGGTAGGTGTCGAAGTCTGGGGGGAGGTGGTCCTTGATGTGCTGAGGAACTAGTCTCTCGAAGCACTTCATGATTACTGGGGTGAGGGCCACAGGACGGTAATCATTCAGGCTGGTGACAGGAGACTTCTTCGGCACTGGGATTATTGTTGCAGATTTTAGGCAGGGTGGGATGACTGCCTGAGCCAGGGAGAGGTTAAAGATCCTGGTGAAGGTAGGGGCGAGCTGGTGGGCGCACGCTCTGAGCACCTTACCAGGTACACCATCTGGGCCGGCAGCTTTCTTGGGGTTCACTGCCAGGAGCACCCGTCTGACATCGTGCTCCTGTACAGTGAAAGGAGTGGTGTAGGAACTGTGTGGTGGTGGGGGCAGGGCAGGAGCAGATGAGTGCTGCTGAGATGTTTCAAAGTGAGCAAAAAAGCGATTTAGCTCCTCTGCTAGCGGCGCACTCCAGTCTCCTGTTGGCGCATCACAGTCTCTGAAGTTTGTGATGTCCTGAATGCCCTGCCACACCTCCCATGTGTTGTTACTGGACAGGTGGGATTCTATCCGCAGCCTGTAGTCCGCCTTGGCTTTATTTATTCCTCTTTTCAGATCAGCTCGAGCAGCTCTGTACAGAGCTCCATCACCTGACCTGAAGGCAGCATCACGAGCCCTGAGGAGTGAGTGGACCTGGCTGGTCATCCAGGGTTTCTGGTTTGGGAAGACCCGGATGTTTTTATCCACCGTCACATTCCTGAGGCAGAACTTGATATAGTCCAGCACCGTTCCTGTGAATGTCTCCAGCTCCTGGTGTTCAAATAAGTCCCAATCTGTCTGTTTAAATCAGTCCTGTAGTTTGGAGAGTGCATTGTCAGGCCAGGTTGTGATAGTCCTTGTGGTGGGCCTGGCTCTGCGTCTGAGGGGGGTGTAGGCTGGGGAGAGCAGGAGGGAAAGATGGTCTGACTGGCCGAGGTGGGGGAGGGGTATGGCTCTGTACGCATGCTTGATGTTGGAGTAAATATGATCCAGAGTGTTCTCCCCTCTAGTAGAACACTTAACATGTTGGTAAAACTTCGGCAATACAGTCTTCAAGTTGGCCTTATTAAAGTCTCCTGCTATTATGTGAACACCGTCAGGGTGAGCCCGCTGCTATTTAACGGTGTTCAGCAGGAGAGAGAGTGCGGTGTTTACACCGGCGTCAGGTGGAATGTACACAGCTGTGACAATCACTACAGTTAGCTCTCTCGGTAGAAAAAAAGGCCGGCATCTTACAGACATGTACTCGAGGTCTGGGGAACAGTGTTTATCTATAATTGTTCCGTTGTTACACCAATTATCATGCACGTAAATACAGAGCCCCCCTCCTCTACTCTTACCGGAGTCCTCATTTCTATCCCAGCGGAGCAGAGTGCGGCCTGCTAGCTGCAAGCTAGCATCAGGTATTTCCGGATGAAGCCAGGTTTCTGTGATAATTAAAACATAGCAGTCCCAAACATAGCAATTTCCAGCGAGTTGTAATTCCAGGTCATCCGTTTTATGTACCAGGGATCTGGCATTGGAGAGATACAGGCTCAGTAGAGGTGGCTTGTGTGGTTGTTTTCTTAGCCTTAGCATAGCACCGGACCTGCAGCCCCGCTTCTGCTTCCTCTCCCTCCTCCGTCTGCGCTGCCTCCTAGACCCGACAACAATCCATGGAGAGCCCAGCGGTCTCACTATGTCATCTGGGATGTTATGTGTGAAGAGAAAGTCGCTCGAAACAGATATCTGGTGTTGGTCACCAATGGCTAAAAGTGTCTGGCGGGTGTACTGGATGTTCACAGAACCGATGGTGCACAAACAAGCAAGAAAGAAATACAAAAAAAAAAAAGAGCACTGAAAAGGAGAGCCGTAAGCCGCTGCGACCACACGTGCCGCCATCTTGAGAAAAACTCCAACACTGGTTTTTCCTCGTTGGACTTCGCAAATTATGAGTTACAAGTTTCAGTCAGAGACAGCATTATGGTTAACCTAACACAAATACAGCAGTTTATATATATACACATTTTATGAACATCCTTAAAGCATAATTATCAGTCAAATATGTTAAGCGTGAAATAGAGGACTTTCACTGAAGTCACAGATTTTTGTTTATCATACAGCGTCTGCCATATCGCCTGGCAAACAAAGAACCATAGCCGCGACAGTTAATAATGAAAATCGAGATGACTGCAGTCAGTACAATCTCTCTGAAATTATTACAATTTTATTTTATACCAGCAGATCGCGCTATATCGAAAAGCTGAAACATGCAGGCATCACAGATCCATATAATTTACCCTCAAATGTATTTACCGTATTTATTCTGTCCTTTCTCTGTATGTGTGCGCGTGTATGCACGTGTGTGTGTGTATGCATGGGTTAAATGCAGAGGAGGAATGTGACAAAAATAAAGGTTTCTTCTTCTTCATAATTTACCCACAAATGTATTTATTCCACTTGAAAAGTGTTCGGCAAACCAGCTACCGGAATTGGGACACTACGACATCCTGAACAATTTAGTATTTGGGATTTCTAAATACACCAGAGATGCTAAAGGCTTACAGAAGTACTACAAATATTTCGAGGCAGGTTTTGTGCCGGAATGTTATGGGAAATTCCCGATAAAGAAAAATACCTTATAATGACAAAGGTAAGCTCAAATGTGGACTTCTAATGGTAATAAACAAGCCAGGGCCTAGATCTAGCATATTTTTTATCATGTTTAGCCTCATCTACACTACCGTTCAAAAGTTTAGGGTCACCCAGACAATTTTGTGTTTTCCATGAAAAGTCACACTTTTATTTACCACCATAAGTTGTAAAATGAATAGAAAATACAGTCAAGACATTTTTCTGGCCATTTTGAGCATTTAATCGACCCCACAAATGTGATGCTCCAGAAACTCAATCTGCTCAAAGGAAGGTCAGTTTTATAGCTTCTCTAAAGAGCTCAACTGTTTTCAGCTGTGCTAACATGATTGTACAAGGGTTTTCTAATCATCCATTAGCCTTCTGAGGCAATGAGCAAACACATTGTACCATTAGAACACTGGAGTGATAGTTGCTGGAAATGGGCCTCTATACACCTATGGAGATATTGCACCAAAAACCAGACATTTGCAGCTAGAATAGTCATTTACCACATTAGCAATGTATAGAGTGGATTTCTGATTAGTTTAAAGTGATCTTCATTGAAAAGAACAGTGCTTTTCTTTCAAAAATAAGGACATTTCAAAGTGACCCCAAACTTTTGAACGGTAGTGTACATTATCAGTACATAACAAATATGCTGCTCGTCTCGCCAAGCATTAGGTCTAATAAAATATATCGCATCCAAAGTGTACATCCAGAGCTAAATGTTAACGTTGCACAGAGCTTTCACACTAACCTGATATAAAATGTTCTCCACACACAGGGATGCTTTGTTGGCATCCAGTCTTCCCGTTTAACTATGGCTCACCATTTCTCTCATCTTTCTGGGTTCGCCGGGAAATGGTGAAAAGTTAAACCAGGCTTATCTCCATGTAGGTTATTGCATGCAAAAGCACTACAGGTCTCTGGCACTGTTCTTTAAGATGTAACTTCTGCAAGTTTATCTGTAGATGCACTGAATTGGGCTCACAATCACTTATGTACACTTGTGCCGGTCGCTGGCAAACACAAAGCTTGCCAGCCAACATGGCTATGCAAACAAATCTGCAGTTGCAATGACATCATGTGAAAGTCATCCATAATGCTTTTGTGCAGTAATTGCACTATAATGATGTTCATGTAAGGTCAAAAGAGTCAATATTTAACCTTCCCAAACGTCAAATGAACACATCCTTTAGTTTTTATTAATCATGTTTTATTGGCTACCAGCTGCTATGGTGAGAAACAGGAGTAATAAATCATTCCCTTTTTCCTGTTCTAATTTGAAAGCTAGTAGCCAGCTAGCAGAGCATAAAGATACCAGCAGATGGAGGTTTAGGTAGCAGGAGAAAAAAGAAATACAGATCAGCAAAAAGGTCCTGGGTTCAAGCCCAATGGCTGATTGGGGCCTTTCTGTGTGGAGTTTGCATGTTCTCCCCGTGTCCGCGTGGGTTTCCTCCGGGTGCTCCGGTTTCCCCCACAGTCCAAAGACATGCAGGTTAGGTTAACTGGTGACTCTAAATTGACCGTAGGTGTGAATGTGAGTGTGAATGGTTGTCTGTCTATGTGTCAGCCCTGTGATGACCTGGCGACTTGTCCAGGGTGTACCCCGCCTTTCGCCCGTAGTCAGCTGGGATAGGCTCTAGCTTGCCCGCAACCCTGTACAGCATAAGCGGTTACAGATAATGGATGGACGGATTTCAGACAATTCAATGTCATTTTGTTTTATTAATAACATCTTATTTTAATCATTTTCAGTGGGACTGGTATAACTGTATTTTATGACAACTTTACAGTAATGGTAGGTCGTGCCAGAAATGATTAAAGGCACATTACTGAAGATGAATAAATAAACATAGTACAATACGTTAGTGTCTGAATCATTTTAACGATTTGGCTTATGGCTAGTTATATTTCATCATAGTTACAATCAGAGGTGGACAAAGTACCCAGCTTCATGACTTAAGTCAAAGTCCAGATCCCACTGGTCAAATGTTACTCCGATACAAGTGAAAGTTGTCCAGTCAAATTTTTACTTAAGTTAAAGTACTGAAATACTTGCTTATAAAAATACTTAAGTATTAAAAGTACATTTTCTGTCAATGCATTGTTGTATTATTGCCACAACGCTTACAAAACCAAATGCCGTTACAAAAGACAGAAATGTGAATTCACAAAACGAACGCATGCTGTGCATCATGGTGTTTTAACATTAAGCTAGCTAGTCAGTGGAACTCCACCTGACATGCTAGCAAACTCTTTTCAAACTCGAAATCATATTAGGTAGCTAACGCTACTAGAAAAGATTTCTACATTGTTTATTTGGCAAGATTATGCTAAAACATATCTGAAAGGACTTCAGATAAGTTGACGTTATTCATGTTAGCGTAACTCCATTTTTACATGCTAAGTAACAGTGTCCAAGTTAACTAGCTATGTGTAAACGTTAGCCGTGGACAAGGCTACGGCAACTTGGCGGGAAAATCCATATAAAGTCATTTGACTAACCAGACTGCATAGCTATTGCAATGTTATCGCTAGCTCTAAAAGCACAGACAACTTCACTGCAAGCTTTCTCTTGGAATAAAACGTTTATATACCTCAATATGCTTCCGCAGGTCGGACGGTGAGTTTTTGTAGGCTGTGACGTGGTTCGTTTTAGGCAAACAAAGCAAACATTTAAAATGAAACAACTCTTTAATCCTTTCAGAAAACTGAAACATGGTTTCATGGGCCGTGGGTGTGTGCGTTCCCCAGAAGAACCGCCTCCTTCCATTCTGCCATCAACTGATCGTGTTAAATAATGCTGCTGAGAAATCATTGAGCTTGATTTTATACAGTCCCTGGATGTGACGTGACCCTAGTGATTACTGATAGACTGTCTCAGTGTCACCTGCGAAAAAACCAATCACGTTTTAGAAAAGAAAAGAAAAAACATCCACTTTCAAACCTGCTTCATAGTAACGAGTAACGAGGACCTTGATGGAAATGTAGTGGAGTGAAAAGTACGATATTTGTCTTTCAAATGTAGTGAAGTTAAAGTCATAAGTTTAAAAAAAAATAATATTCAAGTAAAGTACAGATACTCAGAAAGTGCACTTAAGTACAGTACTCAAGTAAATGTACTTCGTTACTGTCCACCTCTGGTTACAATTATAATTTTTATTCCAAGTTTGCACCTGTACTGCATTGCACTATTGTTACTGCTGGCCTCCTCAGGTTCTCGCATGAGTCTCTTTGGTGAACTTATGGTTATAATCAAGAAAACATTAACTACTTACTGCATCATAGTGGGTTTCCCAATAGCCTCTTAATGCTAAGAGCATCTTAACTAGGAGAGACAATGTTCATTGTGCTACTCGCTCTACCATTTAACGATTATCTTTGTGCTATGATGCTTTTGGGAAACTCGGCATCAGTTTGCACTGCCATTATTATGGCCCTCCTCAGTTTCTTACTCTTTTACTGTTCATTATCAAAATCCATTTGTTCATCAGAATAGACAGGTACACTTGCACAGCAAAGTTACCTCCATCTGCTAGCTTCTAATTCAATGGTTTTTCTTTTCTTTTTTTTAAATTAAAAGACACTTCTTCATGTCTTAAAGTAATGATGGATGTCGTTTCTCTTTACTTCGTTGAGCGGTTATTGACATCATATGGATTGCTACAGTTGTGGATGGAATAGGGCTATAGACCCCTTCGCATGTTTGTAAACAAACCGACCGTTGCCAGGATGCGCGCGCAGCCTGGACCCAGAAACAATGGCGCTGCCCATAGACCGGCATTATGAGCTGTCAGATTATGCCAAACAATTGTCGTTACAAGATCGAGAATGCTACATAAATAAGTTAACTCTAACACGTGGACATCGCCTACCGGATCCGTATTTAATTAAAGAGTGGACGGACGATGTTAGTAAGTTCCCTGGTATACAATGGCCAGATATATACTCGTACCTTATTGACAAGACTTCAGTGTACACCCACGAAAAACTTCGTGCCTACAAGTCTTTAGACACATATGATTATGTTATGTGCGGGCATGTACAACTTGATTAACAATTTAATCAAATTATGCCAGTGATATGATGGCAATGTGGCTTTAGCTACAACAGCAAATCCCAACACTAAACAGCAATTTGCAGGAGGTGATGGCATGAAAGGAATGATAGTGTAAAGAGTGCAGCGAAGAGAAATCAGAGCTGCGTAAAAAGCGAGAGGCAGAGAGCAGAAATGAAACCGAACGGGGCGGGAGCTAGGTTAGAGCAGTCAACGTAAGTTGGCATTTAGAGTGAGGGCACACAATTTTACCTTTCCATCCTTTCTTTAAAATTGTGATTTTCGGCATACACAAATAATGATGGCACAAAATCTGGACTGCTTGAGTCAAGCGAGACCTCTCCTACAAACAAAACTGCATGCAAAGCTAAGTTAACATGCTAACAATATTCATTACATTGTGTAACTATGACCCAGCTAATCAGACAAACGTTACCAAAGTATTTTGCTACATCAATAAACGAAGACTAGAAAGAATAAAAAAGAAAGATTTAATAAATAGCCTGATCTTACCTGTGATGAAGTGGGCGCTGCAAACCCGCGCATTTTTGATGGTGCTTTCATCCCAGTCTACATGTTTGATGGCTTGTAATCATAGACGTCGGCGATTTTTTTTGGAATGGGTGAGATCCTGCTGGAATTCTGAACATTTTAACCCCATCACTGCTACAATTCTGACACCCGACAACACAACAACTAGGCATCGCTGAGTCTTTTTTGAGTCCAGGCTGCGCGCGCAATTTCCTCTTATGTGTGAATGACGTTTACTGCGAAGGGGTCTATTTACTGTATTTTTTATTTACTATTTACTGTTTGAGCTCAAACACATTAAGAAGGCAAGAAATTGCACTAATTAACTGTTAATTGAAAAGCATTCCAGGTGACCACCTCATGAAGCTGGTTGAGATAATGGCAATAGTGTGCAAAGTGTCATCTATCTACTGCTATATATATATATCAAGGCTAGCTACTGTGAAGAATCTAAAATATGAAACATTGTGGCAGCAGGGGTGTGGTCAAGCTTCGGTTTATGAATAAAGGGCGGGGCCAGGGAAGGGGAGTGGCAAAGGGATCATACCTGTTGTCAATTAATGTTGTGTGTGTGTGTGTGTGCAAGAGAATTGTAACTCTAAGCTGAAAAGCCATTCTAGAAAATAAAAAGACTGTGTTTAACATCATTTCCTGCCTGTCTGTGCTTCAGTATTCTACCCACCTCAGGGACATACTACAAACATTATATATATATGTTATTTACCAGCTGACCCTCTGGGCCGAGGTCAGTATTCAAGGCCGAGGTCACGGTATTTCACCATACGGACCGACCTTAAGCTGGTAAATTATTTATTTATTTATTTATTTACCAAATTCTAACAGAAAACGAGAGCGCCGGAAAGGGAAAACCGAGCCGAGCCGCCATTTTGAATCCTCATTCACGGCTGTAATGCAAATTGCTTCCTCCTCGGTATACAAGTGCACTTCCATGGCAGGAAAAAAAACTACATTTTGCCGCCTATGTAGTCCCCTATTTATACAAAACTGAGTCATTCAGGATTCAGCCATGTTTTTGCTCGGCGTTAGCAACAGTTCCAGGTTTTTAGCTTTCTCTTGAAATGTTTTCTTTTATTTCTTCTTCCTCAGGGAAGTAAAACTCGCTTTCGCTGTGAACACTGTCGTTATAGCTATCCATGCTGTAAAATTAATGCTATTCTCCTGAGAAATGCTGGCAAAAATTTAAGATTTTTGATAATCTTATAAATAAATCTTATTAAAAAAAGATAAATGTTGACAAAAATTGCTACTATGTTTGTTGTTGTTGTGAATGAGCAAGTCGCCCGGGGTCCATAACCAGGGTCCGTATCGTTGGATACAGAGCCGCTCGCCAGCCAATCAGAGCGCAGGATTTGATGGAAACCAGACTGCGCAAAAAGATAATTTGTTTTATTTTTACACTTTTTTGTTTACCACATAATTTGGTATCTGGTTATTTAACACACAAGTCTTTTAGCACAAATTCCTCTCGATCTTCTGGTGCCGTTACTGCAGAGTGAAGCTGTGCTGATGAGTTTACAGGCTCGGCTCATCAGCGAAAAGAAGCTGACAAGGATCCAACACCGACCGCACCTAAATTTACAGCCCAAGATTTTTTGTTTATGGGATCGTTTCCAAAAAAATTTAATTAATATGTCTTCCAACTTCTTAAATCGCGTGCATTTTTAGTTGCACCTGCAGTTTAACTGATTATCAAGTTGTTGGGATTTTTTTTGTTTCAAGTTTAATTATTTCACTTTCTTGCATTTAGAAGTCACAGCAGTTATCTAAAATGTAAATAGCTTAATAAAATAATCGAAAAGCCGTACGTAGTTTTCCTTTCTTCTGATATTTTTTCTTTTGTAAAAAATTTTAATTAACAAACAAAAAGCTTTCTTTAAACTCTTATCATCTTGTAAATTTCGCTTGACTTTTCATTCTCTATCAAGTTAGCAAATTGTAAATAATAAATATGATATAATTTAAGCTTAGCACTTTAATAAAGACAAAACAAATCTGGAAGTTAGCCGTAGCAGTGCACTGTGTCAGGGTACGTACTGTGTTAAATGATTTGGAGGGAGGATTGGTGACTAACATACGGGCTACGTCAAACATGGCGGTTTCAAGATGGCGGAGCGGGGAAATACAATCGCTCGTTTTCGATTGGAATCTCGGCAACTTTCATTAAAAAATTCATCAAACATCTTCAAACATGATCAGAAAGTATTCATCATAAAGATTAAGTGTTCTTGGATCTTGTGCTAAAGAACTTAAAGTTGTGCTAAGAGACTATAGAACTTGTGCTAAAAGACTTTTGTGCTAAATAACCGTAAACCCCATAATTCCATATATGTTCCAGATGTTATTTCATAGTTTTGGTGTCTTCAGTTTTGTTCTACAATGTAGAAAATACAGAAAAACCTATGAATGAGTAGGGGTGCCCAAACTTTTGACTGGTACTGTACCAGTATGTGTATGCTGACTGTGTTTAATTGATGTGATGTGCTGCACCAAAAACCAAGACAAATTCCTAATAATTTCAATAAGTATGGTGAATAAAGTGATTCTTGAGTCCTGATTTCTTGCTTTGGGACACAGGCTTCATACACGACCTCACTCCTGCCAGCATAAGAGGAAACGTCTGCCCCTTCCGCAACTTCTTATTGGATCCTGTTGAATCCCAGTGTTGATGCCCACCTCTGGATACATTTTGCACTATTTTTCTCTAATTGTTCCTCCATAATCCATAATAAAAACTGCTCCATGCAGTTGAGGAAGAATGCGGAAAAATGTGTTTGAAATTAAAGAACTGAAGGCAAATTTTTTATAATCTCATCTCATTATCTGTAGCCGCTTTATCCTGTTCTACAGGGTCGCAGGCAAGCTGGAGCCTATCCCAGCTGACTACGGGCGAAAGGCGGGGTACACCCTGGACAAGTCGCCAGGTCATCACAGGGCTGACACATAGACACAGACAACCATTCACACTCACATTCACACCTACGGTCAATTTAGAGTCACCAGTTAACCTAACCTGCATGTCTTTGGACTGTGGGGGAAACCGGAGCACCCGGAGGAAACCCACGCGGACACGGGGAGAACATGCAAACTCCGCACAGAAAGACCCTTGCCGGCCACGGGGCTCGAACCCGGACCTTCTTGCTGTGAGGCGACAGCGCTAACCGCTACACCACCGTGCCGCCTTTTTTATAATCAAAATTCTATTTCTCATTTTATTAAATACAGGAATGCATTTTTGATCGCTATTTTGTCACTGCTATAGCAAGTTATGAGCGTTTGAAATATGCTCTGTAATATATCAGTCCATATGTCAAAGCAACGCCCGTAAACGAGATTCGTTGAAACCTGTGCGAGACATCGTGGGACGGAAGTAAAACGTACAGCGGAAATCAAAGCGACCGACATCTGCCAACGTTGTCAAAAGACGTGCGCGCTCTCTTTCGAATGCTGACGTAATCAAGCCGGAAGTTTTTTTTGTTTTGATAGCAATCAGGAAAGTTTGAAAAAAGTAGGCAGTAATCGTCATTTAAACTCGTTTTTGTGCAATACTTCGTTTGGAAAACAGTTTTCAAAATGGCGGCACTGACACCTGGCTGACACTTCACGTTTCGAAGTTTCGCACAAGTCTCGTGAAGATCGCGCGGATAAGCGACGCCTGCAGTGGACCAAACAAACTAAATTCAACACGGCTAAAATCCGAATAGGCCGATACAGGTAAGTATAATATTTAATTGCAGTTAGTTGCCAATACGAGTCAGGATATAAGGTTACTGAAACCGAAAACGTAATTGAATAACACGTTAATTAAGAAATAAAGCAAGTTTAAAAATGACTTCAGTTCTCCTTTAAATGCAGGAAAAACAAAAGCCATGTTCATCAATGCCAATGGAGAGTCAATTACCACCAGGAACGGCAGTGAAATTAAACAAGCGTTCACAGAGCCCAACGACCAACATTTCAAGTTCCTGAGTAGCTGGTGTGATAAATCCAGAGACATACAATCGAGAAAAGCCCTTGCTTGGAAAGCACTGAATACGATGAATAACATCTGGAAAAATGATTTATCTGAACACCTAAAATTACGGTACTTCAGAGACACCATCGAATCTATTTTGCTATATGGTCGTTGACCAAAGCTGAGGAAAAATCTCTAGACGGGACATACACGTGCATGCTAAGAAAGATCTACAACACTGATTGGCGGACAAGAATCTCCAATAAAGAGCTCTACGGAGATCTGAGCTACATTTCAGACATCTGCCGAATCAGACGCCTAAAGTTAGCTGGCCACACTTTTAGAGATAAATCTTCACCTGCTCATCATACAATAATGTGGGATCCTTCACACGGCCATCTCAGCAGAGGCCGACCAGCTGCTACCTTTGTTGATACACTGCTGAGAGACACTGGGTTCGAAAACACTGCTGAATTCGAAACATGTATGGCTGATAGAGGAGCATGGTGTTATCTATTGTCCTGTTGCTACACTGGCATCGACCGGAAGTAAGTAAGTTCTCTAATTTGTGCAAAGCCGGTCTGTCCCAACACTATAACTGTAATAATTTGACATCAGTTTGTTCAGGGAGCACAGAAGAAAAATTCCCGCACTGCTGTCCACCTCAAATTTTTGAATAATTTCTTTTAAATTCATTGTTGATGGTGTAGTGGCTGGCTGCTTTATGTCCCGGGGCTCCGTCATGCCTGTGTTACCTTCTGGCTCTCCCCTTTTAGCTATGCTGTCATACTTAGTCTTGCCGGAGTCCCTGCTTGCACTTGGCGCAAAATGCATACTGTTCTTACTCATCAGGTGACACTGGGCATACCTAACAACCTGTGTTTTCTCTCTCTTTCTCTCCTCCTCACTCTGTCACATGTCAATCCTGAGATCGAGATGCTGACCTCTTCTGCTCCTCAGACCTGCCTGATCCATCCTGATGCCCTACTTCTGGTTGGAGTCTCATCACATCGCTCCTGTAGAGGACGGCCTCATACGGACAGTCGAAAGTCGCACTTGGAGGACGCTCTGGACACTTACAGTAATGCTTTTATGTCTGAGGACTTCAGTCTTGTTAGGGTTTTGCTGGGAATCGAACCCGGGTCGCTGGTGTAGTAATCCAGCAAACCCCCACTAGGCCACCAGGGGAATGACTCAAGCGCAGAGGAGTGAGGCGAGAGTAGAGTAGAAAAAACAGTTTATTAACAATGCTCCAAAAATCCAAGGCAAACAAAGGTATAATCCAAACGCTCAGAAGATACAAGGGAAAAAATAAAAAGTCCAAAAGTTCAAAGTCAAAACAAAAACCAAAAATCAGAAAAGAAGAGGCAAAAATCCAAACGCTCAGAAGATCCAAAAACGGTAAATACAAAGTCCAAAAAGTCCATAAGAAAGCAAAGCACTAAAACCACAAAGGCATAGACAAGGAACACAGAACAGCGGTTACTAATCATAAACATCACAGCACAAAGACTCCGTGACTAGAGGCCAAACTGAATAGAACACAAACTAAATAGAACACAGGTGACAATAATGAGGACTAGGCGGGGCACAAGGCACATGGAAAAACAAAAGCACATGGCTGTCAAAACAAAAACACAAAACACAGAAACAATAGCGGCCTCTAGCAGTCAAAGCAAACATGACAACAAAAAGAAATGGTAGCGGCCTCTCGAGGCCAAGATAGTCCAAGTCCTAACAAGTCTACTTCCTAACTTTAGGACTGCAGTTGTCATGAACAGTTTTGCATTCAAGTTTCCATCATCTCATCTCATCTCATTATCTCTAGCCGCTTTATCCTGTTCTACAGGGTCGCAGGCAAGCTGGAGCCTATCCCAGCTGACTACGGGTGAAAGGCGGGGTACACCCTGGACAAGTCGCCAGGTCATCACAGGGCTGACACATAGACACAGACAACCATTCACACTCACATTCACACCTACGGTCAATTTAGAGTCACCAGTTAACCTAACCTGCATGTCTTTGGACTGTGGGGGAAACCGGAGCACCCGGAGGAAACCCACGCGGACACGGGGAGAACATGCAAACTCCACACAGAAAGGCCCTCGCCGGCCCCAGGGCTCGAACCCAGGACCTTCTTGCTGTGAGGCGACAGCGCTAACCACTACACCACCGTGCCGCCCCAAGTTTCCATCAATGAAGAGTTTATAACATCAACGAAACTGACTTCATGTTAAAACTATAATGAGTTTCCTGTTTTCACAGTTATACTTTGTGACTCTATAGGACACTGTTATAGAAGCGAGTTATTTATAATTACACTATCTGTTATCACCCATATGAGGATGGGTTCCCTTTTGAGTCTGGTTCCTCTCGAGGTTTCTTCCTCATGTCGTCTGAGGGAGTTTTTCTTCGCCACCATCGCCACAGGCTTGCTCATCAGGGATAGTTTAGGGATAAAATTAGCTCATGTTTAAAGTCATTAAAATTCTGTAAAGCTGCTTTGCGGCAATGTGTATTGTTAAAAGCGCTATACAAATAAAACTTGACCTGACATGACGTAATGATTTATATTTTTGAAGTATGTTTTCTGTTGTATGAGCCCCAACTTAAATGTGTGCCAAGAGTCCTCATCTTCCAAATTATTATATAGTGCATGAGCTGACAATTTTATCTTTTACTACTTATCAAGAAACTTCCTTTAAGAGGATTTTAAGGCAAGAGGTCGAGTTCTTTAATCGCTTTACTTCTCAGGATTTAAGCTCTGCTTCACCAAGAGCAATAATGAAAGCAGCCATTTCATCAAAGGACATTACACACAAAACCATCACTCTCTGTCTCCTCTTTCCATCATTTAACACGGTGAAGGACAAACCTGACTTTACACTTCGGGTTTTTTGTTGTTGTTGTTGTTGTTTTTTTTTTTGCTGTGCAGGAATTAAAATTCCAGGCTTTACTAAAGAGAAAAAGCAGTTGATTGGGATTGAAGTAAACAAGGTGCATAGCGAATGTAAGAATTCATGTTGAAAGAGTTATTGGCAAGATCAGGAAAGAATATGGCATTCTTAGCGCTACCCAACCGATTGATTTTGCAATTGCAAAAGGTGATGGTAAAACTATGTGTGACTCAGTTGTGCCTTTTGAATAGAGGATAAATGAAGAGGGAACTGAACATAAACCATTTGTTGACATTATTATTCCAAGGGTGATTATAGTTATTATATGACTATAGCTACAACTGGGATGTGCTGATTCTGTTCGCGTTTGTAATTATTGTATCATCCACTATTAGATAAAATTAAAATAAAATCTTATAACATTGTTTGAAAGTCTAGAGCAAGATATATATGTTATTTACCAGCTGGAAGGTCCGTATCATGAAATACCATGACCGAGGTCTTGAAAGTAGAGGGCCGAGGTC
Organism: Neoarius graeffei; assembly: GCF_027579695.1. NCBI lineage: Eukaryota > Metazoa > Chordata > Actinopteri > Siluriformes > Ariidae > Neoarius > Neoarius graeffei. The sequence goes on from NC_083577.1 coordinate 82,837,584, forward strand.
AGTATTCAAGGCCGAGGTCACGGTATTTCACCATGCAGACCGACCTTAAGCTTGTAAATAATATTTTTTTTCTTTACCAAATTCTAACAGAAAACGAGAGCGCCCGAAAGGGAAAACCGAGCCGAGCCGCCATTTTGAATCTTCATTCACAGCTGTAATGCAAATTGCTTCCTCCTCAGTATACAAGTGCACTTCCATGGCAGGAAAAAAAACCTACATTTTGCTGCCTATGCAGTCCCCTATTTATACAAAATTGAGTCATTCAGGATTCAGCCATGTTTTTGCTCGGCGTTAGCAACAGTTACAGGTTTTAGCTTTCTCCTGAAATGTTTTCTTTTATTTCTTCTTCCTCAGGGTAGTAAAACTCACTTTCGCTGTGAAGACTGCCGTTATCACTATCCATGATGTAAAATTAATGCTATTATGCTGAGAAATGCTGGCAAAAATGTATAAGATTTTTGATAAAAATCTTATAAATAAATCTTATAAAAAAGATAAATGTTGACAAAAATTGCTACTATGTTTGCTGTTGTTGTGAATGAGCAAGTCACCTGGGGTCCGTGCTGTAGGATACGGACCCGCTCGCCAGCCAATCAGAGCGCAGGATTTGATGGAAACTGGATCGCGAAAAAAATTTATTTTGTTATTTTACAAATAATAACACTTCAGATATTATTTTAACAATAATAAGTATCAATGTATAAATGATAGAGTGCAAATAGCTCTGTAACTAGATGTCCCTGGGGTTGTTGAGACATGGCAGGATGGGAATAGAGGCTTTGCACAGTCACGTGACCCCATAGCAACGGTAACTACACCGCCATGACGGCGGCATGCTTGTAGTGCTTCATTCAGACGAGTTAGTTGTTAATGATCAGTATGGAAAGGTTTTGCTACATTTTTGGATGTATAAATCATTTTGAACGAAACAAAGACATCAGATTTCTTTAATTTACCAAAAGTAATTCATCACTGGGGGGAAAAACTAGAGAGATTTCTAAGCATAGAAGGGAAAATGGGGGGGGGGGGGACATTCAGCGGGACCTGGTGTTGAATGGAGAGGTCAAAAACCTGATGGTATGCTCACTTCATTTCCAGCACTTGATGAATCAGCATCAAGTGTTTCCCATAATGACTGGGTCCTGAAGGATTCCAGAATGCAAATGCACCATGGTGAAAGCGGCTCTGCGAGCTGCTGCGTTGATGCTCATGTTCACTTCACTGTACAAGAATGAGCACCACGCTACAGTTGTGAAATTGTTCTTTTGAATTCTTGCCTTTGTGGAAATGAAATGAGCATACCATAGGATTTCTGACCAACACACGTCGGACATCTTGAATACCGCTCGTTTTCAGTATGTAAACAAAGTTCGTATCTCCCCCAGGACAAGGGCAGCGACAGTTGCTAATGTAAATGTGACATCAGTGCAAGGGGTCTATACATATTGCACATACATGCTAGCTGGCTGCTATTCATGTCCTGCGTTTAATCAACGCACTGGTTGTAATGTCATTAGAAATTACACCATGTCTGCCATAGAGGGCTCAATATAGCAAGAAGGGACATGATGTGAGCTTTAGCAACAGACTGAACAAACTACTGTGTTTAGTCGCATCCTTATGTGCCATTCTGGATGAATATATTGTTTACATTCACACATTCTTAAGAGACGTTCCCTATAAAACAGCGTTTGAATTGACCA